>NC_048285.1:7458350-7758350 GCF_009762535.1 Notolabrus celidotus | reverse complement strand
ATACATCAGGGAGAAGATATTTTCTGTTCACATTTCACTTTCAAACTTAAGAAACCTCCTCATTCCCAAATGTTTACAGAGTGTTGTTCAAAGAAGAGGTGATGTAACTTGATGGTAAACATGCCGCTCTCCCATTTTTTTTTTAAATATCATGCTGGCATCAAATTTAAAATGAGCATATTTTTGATGGAACAAAAACATTTTTAAGCTATGGTTTAAATGATCTGCACACAGATAAAATACAGGCATGTAGCTAAGAAAAACAAACACATCATGACCTTTTAAATTATTTCTTTATTTATATATATTTATTTATTCATCTCAGTTTGGTTGATATTCTTTTTAATCATTGTTGTTGCACTTTAGTATTTTTGTACTCAACAGAAATGAACATAAAAACAGAACAAAAAAGACAAAATGAACCAATATAAAATAAATGAACCTAAGAAACAGGAGTAGAGCAGAGAGCTGGCTTGCTGAGCAGGGATGCTGGGATTGGGAGCAAAATATAAGACGGAAGGGATGGAGGAGTTAAGACAGAAAAAGAGGTGGGAGGACGGGGGGAGGTCGGTCTGAAGAGACAGAAGATGTGTGAGAGGCAGCACTTTCCTCCACATTACTCCTCAAACAATTACTTCCCGACAAACCTCACACCCAGATCTGACAACACTATCAGACAAAGTGGAGCCTTCGGTCTTAATTTTAGAGTTTGTATCCTGCTATGGGACGGGACACAGACATTGTCTTCCATTCCGGCTGTTTCCGCATGAATTCCCAATTAAGTACTCCGACTTGTCTCTATCTCTTCTCAGCTTTGGCTTGGTTAAAACAATAAGAGAATCCTTCTTTAGCTTATGCTCCTGTTTTTGGATTTGAAGCTAAAGCTGCTCCCACCTGCACTGACGAGGTTGGATGTCGGTCATCAGGGAGTAACATGGGGAAAGCAGAGGCAGCGTGACACAATCTTCAGCTCTCAGATGTAACAGACAAAAAAAAAAATCAACCATGAGGCCAGTCGTTTAGAAACCTGGCCTGCATGGACACACACAAGCTTTATTCTGTCACCACAGTCTCTTGCTGGTCCAATATAGACTCAATATCCAGGGGGTATTGAATTAAATAAACAATAGGTGAGGGGGTTCAACCTCCTGCTGTGGTCCCCAGTGTGCTGCGCCCTCCATCTGGCTGTGCTTGCGCCTAACTTGGCTTAGGGCACAGACCTTGGTAGAGATGTTAAAAGTGGGCAAACCCGCCCTGCTCTGACCACAACCTCATTTTCCTCTTGTTTTGGAGGTCCAAGTCAAACAGTTAGTTCCTGAAATGTTTCCCTTTTTGGTGTGGAGATGATTCCAAGTGACATCCAACTACAAGAAGATACAGTAACTGTTCATGAAATGCAATCATCTCCTCCAACCGTCCCTTCCAAGCTAAAGGGAAAGAGCAAAGCAAGGTCGAAATAAACAGTAAAAAAAAAAACTTAACAGGAAAAGGGGCAGAGTAATATAGTAGATGCAGCTTCCTCCTTGGTTGCCATAATAACAAGGTGAGTTTGGGAAGAGGAGGGGCCAAGTCCGTAAGGCGTCGTCCGATCACAAGCCGATGTCGTAAAAGATAGTGGGAGGATCACAGCAGATAGGTAGCGCAGCAAGAGAGAGAAAGAGAAGTGGGTTTGTCCATCTCCACACTTGTAATGTTTAGGATGATATGTCAGCTATTTTACAAGTTATTCCCTCGCTTTTCGTCTTTTTTTTTTTAATAGAGTGTCAAGTCTCTGTAGCACCCGAACAAACCCAGACAAAGCCCAAAGCCTGACCCTGTATAGGCTGCCACATCTACCCCCAGTAACAAAAAAACAGGCTTCAACAAGAATGACGGTCACAACATCAATTGAAATGATACTTTAAAAAAGCAACACAAAATAATTAACCTCCTCTTATTCAAGTGTCTCGATAGAATAATATTAAAACAAATAAGAACAATCTTTTTTACGACACAGAAAGAGCGCCGTCTCTCTTCTCTCTGTCCTCTTTTGGCTAGAAATCTCAAGAGTCATAAAACGAACAAAAAATGAACGAAAAAGTTTGAAGACATCCAAAAATACAAATGATAAACAATACCAATATAAAAAAAGCCTCCCCAACAACGTCTAAAATCAACAAAGAAAAGTAACAAAAAAAAAATGTTCATACAGAAATTGCAATAGCGTTCTATACATGGCATCACTGTACAAGGAAAGGAGCAAATGTCTGGTAAAACTACTCACAATGCAATACACTGTCACTGACATGGGAAGGGAGGATGGAGAAAAGGGGGTGACACAAGGTAGGGGGAGTTCAGGCTGAGGGAGGAGGGGAGGGCGGATTTGGAGAGCAGGGTAACAGTATGACGGAGAGGGGAGAGGGGTCTGCAGGGGGCAGCGAAGAGGGCAGGAAACAGAGAGGATAGCTTGAACCGAAAGTGCAGAATTACTTAAGTAATCAAAGAACAATGTTGTCTTCCTTGCAACACAGAACTGTTTTTCCTTTAATAATAATAATAATAATAATAATAATGATAATAATTATATTCATTATAATAAAACCTCTTTTACAGAAAACAGTAATAACAATAAGAGTAACAATATTGACCATAATGCCTACATGGACATAAGCCATAAAAATGAATTTCAACATAAAACAAAAGAAACAAATCATTGAGGAAAAAACAGAAAGAAAAAGAAATGAATGCCAAAACATGAAAAATAACAACAATGAGAGAGCTGGTTTGTCCTGTGCGATGTCACTGAGCTCCATCTTTGGAGAGAGAGAGCGATTTGGTTGCCCAGTTGGAAACCCTGACCCAAACACCCGCCACCCGGTTGAAAAAAAAACAGGGGCCGCCGCTGCTGAGATTTCAGCCCGCTCCGGAATGATCTGCTGCAGGACAGCAGGAGGGGGGAGACACGGAGGAGCAGACTGAACCTCAGACACCTTTCCCCTCTGCTCAACCGCTTCTGGTCAGTCATGCACACACACATACACGCACACTCACACCTAATGTGAATACTTTGGGTTTGTGGCAGCAGTGTGTATGCTTATTGTGTTACTGGACTCTGTGTTTTTGAAAGGATGACTGTTTCAATGCGTTGGCCATTGAGGCACATAATGAAGTATGCCAACAGTTAAAGGAGGGTGAAAGAGGAGGATCAGGTTGGGGCAGCAGGTGGGCGTGAGGGGGGGCAGGTTTGTCGTGGGAGGGTTGAGCCTAAAGAGGGAGGAGAGAAACCCCGAACTACACGATGAGAGGTGAAAACAGGAGACAACCTGCAGCTATGATCGCTGGACGTCTTTGCAGAAAATGCTGGCACTTTACACCCAAGGGCCCAACCTGTTACCCCCACCCCTTGCTAATGTCTACACCCACCCACACTCCCCTCTCCAGCGCAGACTGCCCTCCCAGGGACAGATGGAGACAGACAGATGGACGTAGAGCGCCCCCGCTTGGACAGACGACGGTGATTTGGCGTGATGCTGCTCAACTCAAGTCAACACAACTCAGGATGGCTGATATGGACCGTTGTACACAGGATGCACCCCTTCCTGCAAGAATCAGAAGAAATAAAGAACAGCTGTCAGACCTGAAGATGATATCAGACCTTTCTTTGACTTAAAGTCTAAAAATATATCTTACAAAGGCAAAGAAAACGTTACAAACAAGGGGTTAGGAGTTTTAAAGACGTGAACAAACTAGGCAGAGAAGAACAAGTAGATTCAGTTTAGCTGCATCACAAGAAACCGGATCCAGAGATCTGGGAGCTTGATCCACATCAGAGACCATCCCTACATTTGTATTTTTGAATTTTCGATTCATGATTTTGAGGTATTTCTAATTTCAATGGTTTGTGTGTGTGTGTGTGTGTGTGTGTGTGTGTGTGTGTGTGTGTGTGTGTGTGTGTGGTGTGTGTGTACTTTGTGCACATTTTTGATGACTATATACTCTAATGCTTTGTCAAAATTTTTCATGAAATGTCCTGGCACATAAAGTCCTGAATGGACAATTATCAGGATATCTTCCAGAGTAATTCACTGATAATATCTGTTTTTCTAATTACTCTCTCAGGAGTCCAACTTTATGTAAGTATAAAACAAAACATGTGAACGACCCTTTCAGACATAATTACTCCAACCCACATGAAAACTAGAAAAGGCCTGGTAGTGCTCGGGCAAATTAATTAATTCCTTGACATCAACAAAATCAACAAATCAAGTGTTTGGTAAAAACCACCAGGCAATACTTTCAACTCGCACCCTGTTGGAGATATTGACTTGAATAAAGTGAATGAGCTTGACTGATCGGTTTTCATTTAACATTTGAGGTTTCTTTTTGCGTGTTTGATCATTGTAGAAAAAGTCTTCGACAGTTTTGGCAAGGGACAAAATATTCTGTTTCATAAAACTTATAATGGGAGTTTGAAGCAGTAACTGCATCCTTTGGTATTAACTCTATTGAAATGGGTCTGCAAAGTAATTTTCAAGGTGCTGCTATGTAATAATGAACCTGCTGCACAACCTTTGGCTGTTCTCTTGCTCATTTAGACATAAAACTCCTGGTTATGTGCCTTTAGGTGTTCCACTTTTTAATCATAGCTGTATGAAATGTGCATTCAGAGCCTTTATCAGAACCCTTGCTCTACGTGTGTGTTCGTGTGTGTTCGTGTGTGTTCTAGTGTGTTCATGTGTGTTCGTGTGTGTGTGTGTACCTGTGCTAGACCCCAGCCTGCTCCATGCTGTACTGCAGGTCTGGGGGCTTGTAGCTGAGAAGCATGTCACTGGTGCAGGAGGAGGGGTAGCAGGCTGCAGCATGAAGCTCCTCTTCAACGTCACATACTGCATGAAAAACAAACATTTTACTGACACATCGAGGAGAAAACACACATAAAGTTTCAGCTGTATTTTATGATAGATGGATGCAGCCCTCTTACTGACCTGACTCTTCCCGCTGGTGCAGCTGCTGGCTTCCAGTCAGTGATGTTTGGCTGAGAATATCTGACATGCGAGCTGAGCTTAGTGCTTTCCCGGCCAGCAGGCTCATTCCAGACATGGGGTCTGCCTGATCCTGGAATGAAAGTACAGAGCGGTTTAACACACGCCTAACAGTGCTTTAACAGATTATAGTAGCTACAATTAGCCAGAGGTTTGTCTGGATGACTGAGCATGAAGGAAATGTGTGAACACACCCATACACATCTAAATGAACACAACTTTCAGGTTCATAGTTTTTATCTTTAGAATGGCCTCTATCCAGCACCGCACTGCCAAGCAAGGTGTGCTGATGAATTATATCCCCTAAATTATTGATGTCAATTGACGTGCCATATTAACTGATGCCTGGATTTAAAAAAAGAACACCACTTATTTAAAAAGTGAAGCCAATTCTGAACTTTGTTATACATGCATTCTTTATAAGGGCCAGCAGGGGAAGACTTCAGTTGCTGCAAGAAGAAGTCCTACTGTAAAAACACAGGGGAAAATAGCCTTTAATCTCAATTGATAATGACTTCAGTAAAACTGTCCATAAAGGGCTAAGATCTTAATTTCTAGTTTAAATCTTCTCAATCCTGCATGGTGTTCATTTTGTAAATGATGTTCTTATTTAGAGTAACACTAAAGATGTTCAAATAAAGTTCTTCACTTCTCGAAAACCCCCCCACAAAAAAACAGATGTCAAAAGGCAAATATCCAAACTCAAGGCTTCAAAAGGTTGCCTATAAACAAATAGAGGGCATCATGAGGACTAAGTCCACTCTGTCTCTTTCAGGTGGAATCATGTCTAAAATGCACAGAAAAGCCTGGCTTAATTAGTTAACTTCCATGCTGCAGGCTTATCATACAACGTAAACAATATACTCACATAGGCATCATCACAGGTCTGGATGGTGTGGTGGCGCTGTAACTGTCCACGGGACCTATAGGCGTCACCCTGGGGACCTCGCGAATAGCCTACACCATTGTGATCAGGCACCTCCATGGCCTGCCCTGGGGGCCTGCACTCCACATGCTCAGGTTCTAACAGGAAACATTTTATCAGAGTCAGTATACAATGAATATAATGATTATAGTGTGAGGTGATTTTTCAGAGAGAAGTCAGATATAATCTGCTCTGATTCTATTCTGAGAAGTCTGAGATTCATTCATTTAGGCAAGCCTAAACACAGAGGATAAAAACAATGCTGTCAGTCAGGACACATATTGAACTCTTAATCGCTGTAGCAGAGTAAACAGGTCTTACCTCGAGTTGCCGGGGCATTCCTAATAAAGCCACCGTGCCTGTGTGTAGGTGAGTTGTAGGGTGGGGTTCCCCCTCGAGGAGGCCCCAGGAGCTCGTGAGCTTCTCCTGCTTTTTGCAGCAGGCCCTCATGTGGGTGGTGGTAAGGAGCTGGTGCCTCATCCTCCTCCATGCTTTCAGAGTGAGGTAAGCTAGGGTGAGGTGCCTGGGCTGGGTGCTGCTGTGGCTGGACCTCTGGTGGTCGAATCTGGAGGAGGTGATGGTAGTGTTGACCTCCGGGGGCGCCCTGAGGCGCCTGGGACTCCAAACTCTCACCCTGGCTCAGCTGGCGAAGGATCAACAACTCTCCATACTCTTGGGGTGCACCACTGGGTGGTGTGGGGGAAGCCTGGCACGGCCGAGGGCTCTGCCTCTTGAGCAGGGCAGCCAAGTCTTGAGGGGGCAGCCTGGGGTCGGTGTGGCCTGTTAAAGAGTGGCGGGGGGACAGGAGGCCCTGTAGGGTGGGGGTGACGTGCTGTTGAGGGGGGCGATAGTCCAAAGGAGTTGGGGAAAGCAGAGCTTGCTGTAGTGTAGATGGGGTGCCATAGCCGCCAGTTCCTACAACCCCACTCTGATAACCCTCCAGACCAGGGACTTTGAGGGAGGCGCCCTGCAGGTAAGGGCTGTAGGAGCCCACCACACCAGCTGCACCACGAGAGGCAATGTCACCAGGGAAGATGTGGGGGTTGAACTGGGTCTGGTCATAGCCGGAGGTGAAGCGGCCAAGGCTGCGACTGGATAGGAGGAGGAAACACAAAGATAGTCATCTACCAGACATACATCATCATCAGACTCACAAACCTTCTTCACACCGCAAACACATCATCTATCTTTAAACAGAAAGCCTTCATTAAATCACTACACACATACAGCCTAGCACACACTTCAGGTTAAGGCCAGGTTCAAGTATTCACTGAGAGGTGTGAAGACATGTGTAAAGAATAAATTAAGTGTGAATTAGAAGTTGATGACACACACTCTCAGTGAAGTCCTGATTAGAGGGGTCTTTCTCTGGGGGTGGTGATGTCAGGGGTCACAGGAGGACTGCTCTCCAACGCTACAAGTGATTCCAAAACATTGAATTCCAACCACTCACCCAGCTACCATGAGGTGGAGGATTTGTAGAGGAAGTCATCCCAGCAAAGTTGATGAGGTATTTATATTACAGTTTAATAGTGCTCTCAAATAATCTGCCCTCTTACAAATAAAAGCTCAGGTCTGACCTTCTGTATTACAGTCTGAAGTTTCAAAGTGAAAGTGTGAGGAACATCAGCAGACATGGCAGAAATGTGAAACACAAAACAGTGAGAGACATTGGGTAACAAAACATAAAAAGATAAAATGAAGGTGTCTGTTTGGAGTGGAGAGGTAATGGCAAAAAGAAGACACAGAAATAGTCCATTGTTATTGTGGGGAGGGTTTGGCTGCCATCAGGGGGACACGTTGACAGGACGGGTGGGGTCACCTGTGCGACTCGGCGTTGTCTGCGCTCAGCTGCTTCCCGAGGACTTTGTGTCCGCCTGGCGTTGCCAAAAAGGCGCCTGGTCTCTGCACCCCACCTCCTAGTTCAATCTCCTGAACCTGAATGGTCACCTGTAGAAACAGTCAATGTAACAATGAATCCCCTTGGTGTAACTGTAAAGGGTGGTGACATCAGTAGTAATAGAGTAAAAGAAGGCTGCACATGGAATATCCGCAGAAGAGGACAATGACAAACAAAGATCACAGGCTCTTTCACTTACCTGCTGTTGTTGAGGTACACCCGGAGCCAATGGGACGGCGGGGCGAGCGGGTGCTGCTTGTTGATTGGTTGGTATAGACACATGAGGCATGCCTGTGGGAGGTGGGCTGTCACTCTGGCCCTGATACAGCGCCGGAGTACCGTGCTGGTACTGCACTGGTGGCGGACCTCCTGGAGGACGAGAGGAGTTATATGAGCGAAATGTAATAATATTTTATCCAAGATGCTACTTTTATTTTGAATCTACTTTTACTAATTGGTTTTCTTTTATTCACTAATTGTTTTTATTTGTTTTACTGATTTTTAAAGTTTTATTGTTTTAATTGTTTTTAGTAGTTTCTCTTTTACTCTTTTATTCTGCTGTCCTCTTAAATTGTCTTGCTAGCTCTGGGGACAAAGTTATTCAAAGCTACATCATTGTTTACTGTTTTTAAAACCATAACGAAGCTCAGATCTGAGAGCAGATCATTGCAAAGAGTTTACAATTGAGTATTCAAAATGCAGCATGCATTGACTGATTTTTAATCCAAGCCTGCAGAATAGAGCTGGTCTCTCTTCTTTAATTTAAACTTACATGGATGAGGGCAATCTAAATTTCCATGACTACTCTTCAACCAACTGTAAGGCTTAATTATACCACAGGTAACAGCTCCTTACCACTGTGTAAATAAAATCTGATGTTTTATAAACACAGCAATCAAGTTATTGTGATTGTGGTGGCTGATGTGTTTACTTACTGGTCACACATGATAAAACATTTTAATTCCTTTAAAACAAACTGAGACCTGGAGTAGAACTATACAGACATCATGTCAACATTGATATTTCTACTATGCGTCCCAACTTCAATAAGCTCCTCCATCTCCATCTGTTACAGTATGGTAAAAATCTGAGCTCTCCAGCAGCAGTTTTACTAACCATGCCCTTGCATCATGCCTGCAGAGCCAGGCGGAGGGCTCTGGTTGGACTGTCTGAAGAGGTGGTTGCTGGGATGTGTTGGCGGAGGGCTGGAGGGCTGGATACGCAACCTGAGGGAGGACAGAGCGGAGTAGGAGAGGAGAAGAGAGAGATATGACAATGATGTAACACTTCAGTCGATAGCACTGCAGCACGGTATCAAGTTCATTGTTCACTGCTCAATAGCTGATGAGTAATACTTGTTTGTGTGTGTGTGTGTGTGTGTGTGTGTGTGTGTGTGTGCGTGCGTGTGTGCACCTCTGAAGCTGGTGGGTTAGGTGACTGGGCTGGCTCTCCCCATGGCCTAAAGACAGACCCTGCAGGTAGAAAATGAAAATGACTTACAGCTTCTATAGGGCACGATACATTACATTTGGTTTATGACAATGTGAGGCTGACCTCATGAGATAATGCATGCGCTGATATTTAATGCATGTGTCCCAGAAAAAAAGTGAGAAGACAAATGAGGCCAATATACAGAATATAGAAGTTAAGGATGAACCAAATCTACAGGACTCTCCCTCTTGAGCTGAAATCTAGAGTCTAGAATCTAGAATAAAGAGGCTTGTGTAATTCTTTGTAATGAAAGCATAATGTAGGAGTTGTTATTCAGCTCAGTTACAGATAAAGAAAAAGAAACAGGAGGGGTGGGGCAAGCTGGTGTGTGTGTGGAAAATAGAACTAAAACTTATGAATAGACACTCCGTCTGAAGACACAAGAAATAATTTTTGTAAAAGACAGAAATCTAAAATAAAGAGTACAACATGTAGGATCTAGAAGGATCTAGTAGATTTGATTGGGCCCTGTTGACCAATGAGGTCAGCTAATGCAGCTCAAGCCATCCCGCATTAAAGGTTACAAACACCACTGTTCACCCTTGTCTCGCAATTACGTGTCTGCGACCTGTTGGCTCCAGGTACCTGGATTTGCTGGTGGAGGATTTGTTGCTCTTGCTGGTAGAGGACATGCTGTTGCTGGGTGTGCTCCAGGAGTCGCTCATCCTGCTGGAAAGCGTACATTTTCTGAAGCTGCTCACACTCCTAGTGGAAACACAGTTTACATTGATGATTAGTTTTACGTTTTATGCAATGACATTACTATTGCTATGACAGTATGATGCATGGTTTTAAAGCAGAGATTAAAGTGTTCAGAGCTGTTACTTTTCCCTCTTCTGCTGGACTGACCTAATCCTTGTCCCTGTGTTTCTCTAACAATAACTTCAGACGGGCTGTTCTTTTAACTATGAGGTAATACAGAACTACAGATAATCTGAGAGTAGCTGACAGGTGGCTGGGACTTCATCTGATTCGCTAAATAGTTTGTGTTCATATCAATTCTGTATAGGGCTCCGTTCAATAAATCAAATGTATGTTGCTGAGTCTGAATGCATTGTGCATGTAACATATTTCGTTTCAAACTGTCTTCGGTGTAGTTTGGATAGTCCATAACAGGCAAAGTTTCCTAAGTGGCATCTATCTGGCTTTCAAATTAACCAAAACAAAGCTATGAGCAATACAGATTCTTATATTTCAAGTCATCTATTAATTGAAGTGGTAAAATGTTACCTTTGTATCAGACTGTTTTTCCTCTTTGTAAGAAATCCCTGTCATATGCAATCATAAGGGCAGCAACTCTCCGCATCAACCAAAACAATTGGACAGTTTCTATGCTGATTATGTTTGGAGTGATTTTTTCATTTTGTTTATTAGGAGGTAATACTTTTAGCTCTTTTAACATCCCCTGTATGAATCAAATTGACAGTTGCATAGCTTGTCAATCAGCATGAACAACACAAATACACTCAGAAATTAATGTAAGGCTTTTGTTAAGAGTGTCATGGCAATTTATAAAGTAGGATTACACAACATCACCATCGCTAGTCGGCACCAGAATTGCTAGTTGATTAGATTAGTTATGATATTTTCATTGAGGGATGTCTAAAATGAGAGTCCTATGTTGTGTCTAGCGCAGCCACTCGCTTCTTTTCAGGGCTGTAGCTCTGGTCAATGGTGACTGCCATGATGCTATAATACTCGACAATCTGAATGTAAACAAACAGAGATGACAGATAGCATCTCTTGGTGCATCAGATTTGGAAGTATTTTGATTGAGAAAATTTAAAGGAATTTTTATGGAGGCTGTGTCTAGATAACTTAACCAGAGCATTGTGTAACCAGCACAGGCTTGTGGATGTTAGTCTGCAAGGAGAACCGAAGGTTTGTGGTGCTAGCTCTGCTACCTTCAGACCTTTAGAGTTCCGGCTAGTCGGAATTTAAATTTTTAAACGACTAGGAAATAATTTAGCTTTGGAACATCCCTATCATAAAGTCTTAAGATCAAAACTATAAAAAAAAACATCAGAATAGCATAACTGCCTATGTTAAGCATATGTTCACCTTAAGGTCATTAACTTATATAGTTCCCTCCTGGTTGTACAATCTGGACACTTCCTTGGTACTTCTTTCTGTGTAGGTCATATGTGTGTGTATGTGTGTGTATGTGTGTGTGTGTGTGTGTGTGTGTGTGTGTGTGTGTGTGTGTGTGTGTGTGTGTGTGTGTGTGTGTGTGTGTGTGTTAACCTTTCCTCTACACATATTAACCTGCTTAGCACTCGAGTGTAATGATAATCCCAGCACGTTGGTACATGCCTTAGATGAAGCACCCACAGCGAACATGATGATTATCCTTCTCCCTGCCTGCCTGGGCCTCCTACCAGGTTGAGGTAATCTCGTTGAAGCGTCAGAGCGAATGATGTGATGTCTATATAAGCAGCCTGAGGTCCTTCAGGGGAAAGGCTTTGTCTAAACTCACATCGAGGACTTCTGTATGTCATGTCATAAGACTAAGTCTGAATTGCATTTGTAGAGAATGCTGTGACTGATACACCTGCTTCACACTTCACAACAATCGATAACTTAGAAAAAAAGCCGGGATGAAGATTACCTCTGTAATATATTGAGCTTACAACAATCCATGTCAACATGACCCGTTAACATCCTGACCTGGGACCTTCACTGATCTCTATTAAATCTAGACTTTCCTCTTTAGCACTGTCTTGTAGAGTGGCTCAAAAACATGTTTTGAATTTTGTCTGCAATGACATTTGTGGATGAGGCTTGTGGTTAATGAAATCCAAACATGGTGATACCTAATTATACTAGCAAAACCACTTAAAAGCTTGAAACAGCAGTCTTGGTTTAACAAGCAAGGTTGCACCGAACAATAATCAGAGCATTTATAGAAGTAACGTAAAAGAGGACGCCTTTTTCTCCCTGTGTGTTTTCCTGCAGAGCGTGTGTGTATTTCTTTAGTAGTTGAACAGGGCATCATTAGCAGTACATTTAAGAATTACCTGATTTCTTATGCAGTTATTCATTTAAAGAGAATGATAAATTATAAATACTTTATTGGTCAGCAGATATATTCCTGCAGCATGTAGGAAAAGTTGCTGTTTCTTTATCCGGACCGTCAGATAGTTCCTCTATCTCAAAGTAAAGTGATGTTTGGATGGTTCAAGCTGCATTGTCCAGTCAATTAAATGAAGAGGCCACAAAATCGTACATCTACACATAATATGTGAAGTTAATCCTCTCAGTCATTTTTCCAGGAAAATACTCTCCTAAGCTAGCTAAATGCACGTTCTGCTGACTTTGTGGCTCTCTTCAGCCTGCTCTCACCCCATAATTACACATGAATTACACATACATTCACTTCTGCAACAGTTAAATCAGCCCTTAAATCTGCTCTATTATTGGACTGGATCATTGGATGTCTGATTATTCTCCTTGAAGTCCAGTGCCCCAGCAGAATAAGTTCAGTTAACTCTAGTAGCACTGCTCATCACAGACAGGAAGATTTCTTCCGCTGCCGCTGTGAACCTAAATTCACCTTTCACTTTGTAACCCCGCCTGTAGCCTTAGTGCAACATCAGCATGCCAGGGATAAAACCTTATATCCCTGATTCGGTTACATCAGAAGCTCCTGAAGGCCTATTCTGAACTTCAGGGGCAAAACTCTGCAACTAAAAAATTGGCTGACTAAAAACTAAAAGGAAAAAGGTGAAAAACCACACACTGCACAGAATTGACAAGGGCTTAAAGCATGGTGTGCTCACCAGCCCGATGTGGCTGCTCTGTACTGTGTCTGTTTTGAAGTGAAATGGCAGCCAAAGCCAGAGGAGACATCATGAGGTGGCAGGATACATATTAAACCTATGGGGGATGTTCATCTAGTGAGTGACTGTTCTTTCACTGACTGCAGCGGCTCCGAGCTCACCTCGGCTCATAAAACAGATTTGCAGTGCGAGGGATCTTGGTTCGTACTCCTGAGAGTCTAAATTGCATCACACTAGTTGGGTTGTGTCACTATTTCTGAACTTTCTACCTTAAGAAACAAATGTGTATGATAATTCTCTGCACTTATCCACCTGAGCTACGTCCAAGATCAGATTTAAATGTCAGCACCTGAGAAAGTTATGAAAGTGACAATGGTTTTGCTCAACACCGGCCCTCCACAAACAGACCTTTTCCGGCAAAGAATAGAAATCCCCCCGTCCAGAGGAAGCACTTTGTACCTGTTTGAGTTGCTTGATGAGGCTGCTGTTCTCTAGATGAGCCTTGAAGGCCTGGATGGTGGCAGCGCCGTCTGAGAATCGCCTGACAGGTGAGAAGCGCTCCATGGGGAGATGAAGGGTGTTACAGTCCTTATAGCTGGATCTAAGGAAGGGGACCACAGGGAGCAGACACAAACACGTGTACACACACACACACACACACACACACACACACACACGGACACACACACACACACACACACGGACACAAAAAGACAATGGGACAGGTAACATATACACACACACACACACACACACACACACACAAACACACACACACACACACACACACACATTCAGTCATACACAGACAGACACATGAGAAGCTCTTTAAAACTGCACAGTTGTTCAAGTTCAGATATCTTTTAGTGACACATTGAGTGGAAGATAAATAAAGAATCAAAAATCCATGTAACAGATCTGTCAAACACATCAGCAGATCTCTCTAAAGTTATTTTACCCTCTCTCTACAGAGACACCTATGCGTACAAAGTTAAAGACTTGTAGTATTTCAACAGCTACACAGTGGCCAAACTTGATATCACTATTCAAGCTTGCACAAATGATCACATAGGTCACTACAACACAGCTGAAGTCAGAGGGCTCAGGGTTATCAATGTCTCAGTTGATCATCAGGTAAAAGCACACCAGTTGTATAAATAGAATTGTCATTAGAAGTTAAAGGTGACATATTATGCTCTTTTTCATCAATATATATATTGGTCTAAGAGGTCCCCAAAACATGTCTTTAAAGTTTATGCTCAAAAAAACACTTTGAAATCAGATTTTGGTCTGCCTGAAAAACCCTCTTTGTCAGCCCTGCTCAGAACAGGCTGCTTTCTCTCTGATCACGCCCCCTCACAGACCCGCGTTACTTCAACCCTCTGAATTTGATCCAGAATCTGATCCTGACGGAGAGGCGCCTGCAGCAGGACCTTTCTGAAGGATTGGTCACAGATTTTGTGTTTCTTGTTGTTTTATTTATCAGTATGTCAACGTGTGTCTTGGTACACAGCTACGAACATGTAGCTATGTGGCTATGCTAACTAGCGCTAGCACTTTTCCATGAAAAATAAAAATCATCCTCTAGATCTTCAAATCTGCAGACGTGGGGAGTAAACCCGACCTTTGTCTTTATTAAGACAGCCTACAACTAGAATGCCTCCCTCCTAAGCTTCTTGTTAGCACACGTGTGCAGGGAATGAAAAACAGAGGAGGAGTTGAGTTGTATTTTATAGTCTATAGGCTGAACAAGCTCCGAGCTCTGACTACGTTACAGACCGGATATTGTTGTGACGTAACAAAAACAAGTAAACTGAAACGGCTCGTTTCAGCACACATTTACAGAAAGGTGGAGAAATCAGAACAGGGCCAGAATGGATTTTTTTTTCATTTTCGGGGGGTTTGTAGACATGCCAGGGACACATATTTCAGGTAGAGAACCATTAAAAAGTTGATTTTGCATGATATGTCACCTTTAAGAGCAACAATAACAATCGTGAAAATATTGGACATGAGGTAAATGTTTCTTCTGTTTTTTTCTTGTTTTTTTTTAACTACTCAGGACTAAACAATGCAGCTGTGGTTTTAATAAATAAAGATCAAGGAGGCATCTGCCTGCGAGAGAGTATTCTAGGTGCAAAGATACAGCTTCAAGCTTCACAAATCTGTTAAAGCTTGGCAGAGCATACTGTCTTTAAAAACAGGCACACGTTTTTCTGTATCACGCCACACTTTAGAAAACAGGTTCTGCCTCATAGTGCATCCGAAGCTCTGTACCAAAATAGTGCGCCCAGTTTCTCAGACTTTCGAACAGAGAGTTTGGGGCTACAGCTTAAGTTAATGCATGGACACTACTAAAACACAAGCCGCTACTGGAGTGTAACTGCACACAGACAGTGGGCTACTCGTACAACAACACCCCTCTGAGTCTGGAACCTGTCACATACCTGCTCCTTCCAGGTTTTCAGGAGAGAAACAAAGAGTTATTCTGAAATCCTGCTTAACCGGGGGTATGGAGTTGTGTATGTCATGTGCTGCACCCTCTACCTCCAATTCCACTGATGACAAAAACATTCTGCTTGGAAGGTATCCAGCCTTCACCTGGCACGAGTGCCACCAAGGTGTGTGTGTGAGATCAGCTGTGTGTGCAAGTGAGTGTGCATGTGTGTGTGAGAGAGAGTAAAATGTGTGTGAGATCAGCTGTGTGTGCAAGTGAGTGTGCATGTGTGTGAGAGAGAGTAAAACAGACAGAGAAAGGCTTCATATGCCAATGAATGTGAGTCTGAATGTTTGTGTGTGTGTGTGTTTGTGCATATACAACTCGGAGCGGGTGTGTCCCCTCACCGGGTGTGTATGTCGGGGGCCCAGCAGCCCCTCTGGCGGGGGCCCTGTGGCCGCTGTGACTCTGCAGAGGGCTCGCCATGCGATGTGCTCATGAGCGCGTGCGTCGTATGCCGCTTGGAGCGGTTCGCCAGGTACCTGGGCCGCAGGGAGGGGGGAGGACGGGGGGTGAGGGTGGGAGACAGGAAGCAGCGCTGGTCAGCTCTCTGTCCTCATTGGCTAATGGAGACGGGGTATAGCCCCGCCCTCTTACCACCTCTGCCAATGGGTGCCATCATTCATACCATCTTAGCCAATCAGAAAAAACATGAGATAGTAATAATTACACCATAGATGGAGGTTATAGCTTTCGGGTATCCCACCACCCCCCAGATTCCAATTGAAGGATTGGACTGGTAGCCAGTTTATAATTGTTGGGTTTTGCAAGCTTTAGAGTTAGCAAAGCTGTGTGAGAAAGGGTGAGAAAGTTTTGGGAACAACTTTTGAGAGAAAGGAGGGCTTGGATTGGAGGCAGATTGAGTTTGGAACTGTGGCAGAAGGCACTTGCGCGATGGAGAAAGGAGGAGAGATGGGTAAGCGCCACAGCAGAGTGGCCAGCTCCCCTGAGAAAAAGCAGAGCAGCCTTGAGGCACTCACTCCCAGCAACCCAGGACACCAGCGAGGTCAACATAGGGTGCTGTCTAAAGAGGGCCAGCTGGGAAACCTGAACCAGGACCAAGGACTACACAAACTTAACCTTAGCCTATCCCCATTTTGACCTAAGCTCTGCTCCCTCTTCATTGGAGCTCTAACTTGATAAATTATTCTTAATCCTTGATGAACATATCCAGTAAACTATGCTTCTTGTTGAAAACTAAGTGCAAACCCTGTCCCTGTTCTAAAATGTGGTGACAGCTCTTTCAGTAAAATAAAATGGATCATGTGCTACATGTCAATGCCCTTAAATCTGTCCCTCATGTAAAAGGTTCTACAAACAGGGCAGTGTACAGATCTATAATATATAGTATAATAAAATAAAACTTATCAAACATTTAAACACTGAACTTAAGTCTAAAGAGGACACATATAAATCTGAGTACTACAAAAATGTTCTGTTATTTTATGTGATTTAAACATTTACCTAGAACACACCCATACGGACCTACAGTCACAGGTTACAGGCCCTCCAGAGTATCCAGTTTAGACAGCACTCCTGTTTAGGTTTATTGCAACCCACCACCAAAAACCACCATCATAGATTACCTCTGTACCGCCTCTTGGTCTGGCTCTCCGTCTGATCCCTCCTCATCCACCGGAGCTACTGCAGGGATAGGATGCTAAAAGAGGCAAAGAGTTTACCAGTAAACACTCCGACAGTTACTTTACGAGGAGAATAAACAAATGTTAAGCGTACAGAAATCAAGATACTGACCGGGCTGGCGACAAGTGGTGAGGGCCCCCGAGGCCTTTTGAGGAGCTGAGCGTGTAGTTGAATGTTGGCCCCGCCATCTGAAGCTCTCCGACCAAGAGGCCCCATGCCGTTGAGCAACTGCAGGGTAGGGGGTTGCAGCAATGATTGCTCCTGGAGGAACAGCAGAGAAACAGGGGGCCAGATTTATTCCAAGATCTCCCGCATACGTATCTTTGAAAATGTACTGATAACTTCTTCAGCTGTTCTAATGGAAACTGTTGCAGCCCTGCCCTGTCCAAACACACTCACTGTACCTTGTACTCCAGCTGTTGTGTGGGCTGCAAGCTCTGTGTGGGCATGAGAGTGTGCATTTGGCCCATGGTGGGGGCCAGTTGGGGGAAGGGGACCTGGGGCACTGCACCACGAGGGAAACCAGGTGGTAGTTTCTTGAGGTCCTCCTGCATCTCTGTCCTGTGGTAGGAGGAGGAGATCAACAGTAGAGAGGTATAGGTTAGGTATATGTGCTACAAACTTAACTATCAATGCAGTGTGCCCACAAATAAACACCTCACAACTGAGTTTATCACCTTCAAAAATCCAGCACTGATCATATTTGACTGCATATAAAGGCGCCTCCTCAAATTGACTAACCAAGGAGCTGGCATTAAGAACAGCTAACATAGCTTGATAGCGGCCATAAAGAAATGTGTGTGCTTTTGTAAATTTAAAGGCACTATGAGGAGTTTCCTTGTTGCAATGATTCTGGATCCCTGTGGATTAAATCTGTTATGTTTTCCTGGGTCAAAGACTGCATTTCCCATGAGCACCATCACCCGCTGTCGTCAAGGTGTGGCTCATGTCAAGGCGTGCTTTTGTTGTGGAAGAAACAGGTACTTTTCTTTGCTCAAGCATTATTCACTGTTGCATAAAAACAAACCTTTGTCAAGTGTGATTTTTTTTCCCCCGTTGGTTAGCTGACCTGTTAGTAAGTTAGTTTGAGATTACCCATCACATAATAAATGTCTGAATAACATATATATGCACACGGTTGAACTCTTGTCCTCACAGAGCACATGCTGGTATAAATATTTAATTCTGTTTACAACCATGTTGCTCTTTTACCTCGCAAAGCTGCTTGTAGAGTTTCTGCATCTAAAACAATATTTCTATAAGAAAGGTGCGCCATTTCTGCTAATCCTGCTCCAGCATCAGCCATGACAACATAACATTATGTCAAATGAAAATCATCTACAGAAAAAAAAACTACTTACTTCTTCTCACTGCCCAACTTTACCAGCAAGTTCTAAACTTAGACACTTCCTGGTGAGAGTCGAACATCGACTCTGTGTTTTTTGTGGAAAATCCGACCCGAAAACAGTCACTTCAATTTTAGTATAGAGACATGATCGGTCTTGTTGTGAATAATCTCATTTTATATACACTACCAGTCAAAAGCTTGGTCACACCTTCTCATTCAACGGTTTTATTTATTTTAATTATTTTCAACATTGTAGATTAATACTGAAGACATCAAGACTATGAAATAATCTGGTTTTGCCATAATCTGGATTACAACAGTCAAATAGGGCTATCCATTGTGTACTAACCCTACCTCTGAACAACACAACTGATGGTCTCAAACACATTAAGAAGGCAAGTCATTCTACAAATGAACTCTTGACAAGGCTCATGTTAATTAGAAACCATTCCAGGAGACCACTTCATGAAGCAGACTGAGAGAATACCAAGAGTGTGCAAAGCTGTCATGAAGGAAAAAGGGGGCTACTTTACAGAATCTAAAATATAAAACATATTCTGTTTTGTTTAACACTTTTTTGTCCATTAAATAAGTTCATATATGTTCTTTCATAGTTTTGATGTCTTTGGCATTAATCTACAGTGTTTCAAATAATTTAAATAAATACAAACCTTTGAATGAAAAGGTGTTTCCAAACTTTTGACTGGTAGTGAATGTCACCAAAGAGCATCAGTACGAGAGTGACACTATTTCAAAATCAGTTAAAAACTCCTCAGTGCCTTTAAAATGTCATAACAGAAACAAAAACAGGGCACACACTTGATGCTTTGTACAGGAGAGAGAATTTGGAAATGCCCCAAAGAGACACGCCTACTTTATTTAAGAGGTTGGGTTATTAAAACAGATGATCAACAAACCCCATTTGTAAATAAAAAAACACTGCATGTGACGGTCATAGTTACTTCATAGTTACAAAATTATTCATAAAAAGATTTCTTTATGCACAGGAAGTAGGATACGTTTGTCCATGATAATTACAGACTGTTTAACTACTACCCAGCTCTTTATATGTGTTTATGCTTTACCTTTGGTCTGGTACCCCCACAGTGTGCCGCCTCATTGAAAGGTAGCGAGCCATGGCCTCTGGAGATGGTTCTTCTCCTTCGTCACTGTCCAGTGCCATGCTGCCGTCCGGCTACACAATAATTACACACACAAACACAGTGATTAGAAATGCCCTTCAGTGCAGTGTGTTTCATGCTTGTGTATATACATATGCAACCCTGCTTGTGTGCACAGTGAACACTGTGAGTTCATTTAAATGATAATAAACATACTTCAAAGTTCGTGTCTTACATTAATATCCCTGCTGCAATGCAGTAATCTGATGCATTCTGGTGTTGGACAGCATTTGTGAGTCAGCTTTGGGGCTGTGTGAGTTATATTTGGATGTGTGTGCATGCTTGATTGTGTGTGTCGAATCATAGACCATTCCCAGCTCCACTGACAGCAGTTAACTGTAGTAGTAAGCTGATAATAGTAGACAGAGAGCCATGGAACTAAAAGCATGCAAATCATTAAAACATGAGACTGGAATCTGCTGAGTGACGTGTGCTTCAAAGAGGAGTCATGGTGCAGCCAGGTACAAGAACAGCTTTTACCATGGAGACTGTTAAAGTGGACAGCAGTAAAGTTAAGGGTCATATTTTGGTCCTGCCTGGTCCTAAGTGCGGTTACATCAGGCTTCAACGCCTGCCTCCCTGTGCCAGGCTGACGCAACCAGGTCAACTCACCTCAACAATCTGGTTCTCTGGGTTGATGAGCTGGACGTGGGGAACAGTCATGCTAACGGGATTACCCTGCGGATCCGTCTGCTGGGCACGCACACATGCACACAACACATAACACACACAAACAGATATATAAAGGTCAGGTGAGGATTGCACTAGTTTTCTAACAATCTCCTTAGGGCAGTGTAAACGGCAGATGTGGATTATGCATATCATCTCCACTTAAGAGGACTGAAGGGATGATAGCTGTTGAACTAGCAAATGAAACAGAACATTGGTTTAAAAGTGCTGAACAAAATCATGATTCTTTAAGTTCTGCATCACTTTTATAACACTGAAGCTCTTGATATCTACTTCATCCATGAAATATTCATTTATACAATCAATCCTTAGCGTAGACATCATGGGGTGTCACAAGATCACTCTCTTGTGGATACATATAAATACTTGGTCTAAAGTAATCCCCAAACTCTATCAAACTATTAAAAAGGAACACATTTAATAAAAATGCCATCATGAAGACATGGCAACACAAAGGGACAATGCATTACCTGTACAGCATTTAGAGGATAGCTAATGGAGCGCGGTGTGGGAGGGGCAACGCGCAGAGTCTTGTGTTTCTTGAGGCGGTCAGCCAGCAGACTGTAGATGGCACTGTAGTGATCGTATGCATCTGTTTGTAGAGACTGGAGAGAAAAAGGAGATATAAGAATGATTCTGTGGTGACTTTTTGTTAAAGAGAGTGCTGAAATTTAAACTGAATATTTAAATACATTCATGTCAGCACGTGAGCTATAGATTGGTTTCCAACCTGAAGTGTGCGCTCTCTGTCCAGACCCATCTCAGACATGGCGATCAGCACCTGCTCGTTGATGAGCTCCGTGTCCCTCTCCGTCTTTACTTGCTCACACTCAGCTATCAACTGAGAGAAAGAGAGAGGTCAGGAGGACAAATTTAGTCAAATAATTCATTTAAAGAATGATTCTGGTGTGTAGGAAACTGGATTGTTTGCTTAATTACGGTAAGCTAGGAGTGATTGAGTATCTTAGCATGACTAACACAGGACTTCCACCAGATCTGTGTCCTGTCTGTAATCGACTCACTGCGGTCCGGCTCCCCCCACCAGTTACGTTTTCAGAAAACAGCACGGAGCCGGACCACCGGCCAGCCGGAGTCATGTGACCAAAGTTTTCCCGCGGTAATCATTGGATCAAGGATTCTTCTCCTCCTCTCCTCATCCATGTTGCCTTTATGGTCCTCTGAAAACCTATGACCTGTTGACTCCAGGCCTGGCTCCACTCAAAATGTTGTTTTTTTTGTCATGGCTAAAATTAATTGGATCTTTTGATTTGTTTTGGTGCCTGACCTCCTGTCCTGCTCCATCTGCTCTGTGCTAATTGATCCATCGTGCTTCGGCATCCTTGTGTCTTGTGTATCTGATCTGTTGCATTCCGACCTGCTGGATCAGAGATGCAGCACGAATGCAACGGAGCGGATCCAGTGGGAGTTAACACATTGACTAGAATAGAAACCTATCAGATCCGGTGCCATGACAGATCAGAGACGGACCGGATACGGATCTGCTGGAATTTGGCCGTAACAGAGAGCTTCAGTGACATTAATAACTACTAACAGGTGCTGCTGACCTTTCTGTCAGTGCAGTTCAAACTTGCAATTAACACTGCTACTACTGCAGACATTTGCACCAGACAAAGGCTTACTCAAGCAAAACCTGTGACCAGAACTTTTGTCAGCTTGCATGGAGCATCATGGTTACAGGTGAGGTAACCTATGCGTGTCAACAATGGTATGTGCATGTCCAGTGTAATTGAAAGGTCATGTGATAGAGGTTGTCGGCCATGCAAGAAGGATTGAGGATTATACCTGAAACTGCCCTATGCAGAAAGTCAGATTGTAACCTGAGGGATGTAACTGTTCACAGTGAAGACCAAGTCTGCAACCCGAAACCAGATATAATGAGAAATTATTGTTTTTACACTGGCGTGTTTTGTGCTGAACAAACAAACAAGCTGTAACATGTCATTTAGTGAGCTTAAGAGGTGTTGGAGTCAGAGGAAGACAGAGTCAGGCCCTCTGTGCCCCCTGTTTCCAGTCTGAGTACTTCACCAAAAAACTGAATAATAAATGGAGAGCTGAATGAAGCTGTCACAATGTCAAACTTTTTCTTGAGCTGTTAAAAACATTGAAAAAGTCTGAAAATTGTGGAGCCAAGTATAGGCATTGCTGGTTATATAATCTAATAGATCAGATCACAGCATTGATGCATCATAACTAATATATTGTATATGAAACCCATCCAGTGACTCATCTTTGTCAAGAGACGCACGGAGGAAATCATTCAAAGTTATCAAATTATAACAAAAGCAATATGATACTGAGTGGATGAAGCATGGGTGTAGATCTGGGCGATATTGAAAATGTTGTTATCACGATAAATTCTTAAAAATATTTTATTGTAGTTTGTAGATTCTTATTTTTCACAGGTTGAGGTAATTTGCACAATTGTATTTAAATTTACAACAAAGAAATATTCAATTGTAAACTGTGTATAAGTTTAGTAGAGTATTGTTTTGAGTAGTGCACTCCCATTTAAGGTTACCAAGGGTTACGGTAAGGTTACTAAGGGTTACGGGCAGAGTGATGTTGTTTCCCACAGTGCAGTGGGAAAAGCAGAAGTTGTCTACGTGCTCTTCCTTTACCCAGATCCTGAAAGTATGCGACATGATTGGCTGTTCAATGCTGTCTTCTTCTTCTGTCTAATGTTGGGTGGCAACAAGCGTTTAAGGCTCATCAACTCTTTCCAGTGGTTGGGGGGTGTAATTACACGTTTATTTATATTGAATATTTATCGAACATTTGTTATATTTATATTGAGAAAAATTATATCACGATAATTATCGTTATCGACTCATCGCCCAGCCTTACATGGGTGGAAAAATAGTTTTAACAGGCAACTGATCATTATATGACCTTGAATAATTTCAGTCGAGTCTCACCCTGTCAAAGTCTGGATCTGGGTCTCCTTGTCTCATCCACTTGTTCTTGCAGATCTGCTCCATTGTCAACCTTCTGCTTGGCTCCAGCACTAACATGTGTCTGATCAAGTACTCACAGTCTGCAATGACACACAAACATGCAAGTGCACCCATTAGAAACATTATATATATTCAAGCAACTTGACTGTTTTGAAAACACAGAGGCTAAATGATCAGCATGGTATTAAGAAACGCTAAACTGCTCATGTTGATCACAGAGAAAACATGTTTTCCCCACTTTGTTATGTAAACTCTAGAGTTCTGTTTTCCGGTCGGGACCCGGGGCTCAATAATAAAGCAAAGTGTTCTAACTTTAGAATTATTTCTTAAGTCTAAGAATTCAACATGTTGACCACCATTGAGAGCTTCAGGGAAATGTTTTCACAAGCGTGTCATGGTTTTATTCATACCAGGAACAGGGACGGGCATGTTACCCCTCACTTAACAGAGGTACAATTTTGGAGGGACAATCCTGTCATTCATGAGACCCTAATCCCCAGAACAACAATTATTGGCGGTAACAAACCAACCAACACAGGATGCCCAAAAGGCAGCGTATGACAACAACTTCCAAGAAAAAAAGTGCACAAGTACAAACCAAAAATATCTTATTTCCAAATGTTATAAGAGGAAATAGTTACTGAAGCTCAAGGATTCCCACAGTGTCATCCGGTTAGAGAAACTGAAAAAGGAACCTTTGTTTTTTTATGAGAAAACCCCACAGGACACCTTTGTGAGCCCCCTCTCAGCCTTCAGTGAATCAAAGAATATAAAGTAGCCCTTCAGAGTTCACATGCTTCCTGGGTGAAAAAGAACCTAGAGACATCCGTCCCTGATAAAGGTTTATACAGGAGAAGCGAATTAAGAATCAGAGGACAGAGTAAGAGTAGAAGAGAGTCCTACCTGTGGACATAAAGAAGGGGATGCGGAACTTGCCACTGAGGACACGCGCCCGCAAGTTTTGTAGAGTGCTGCCATCAAAAGGAAGGGCACCACACACCAACACGTACAACACCACACCTAAGCTCTGCATAGAGAAAAGACAGGAGGATATACACTGAGTACAGATTTTGAAATGAAGCTACAGAAATCTAATATTTTAATTATCAAGCAAGATCATTAAGCTATATTTGAGAACACTTTGAAGACATAAATGTGCTTATGATTACGAAAAAAAGAGAATCCAGGATTTTTAAGACAGTTCACTTCACCCTCAGCAGCAGACGCACACCTCAAAGTCTACTCACCCATATATCTACTTTAGGTCCATCATACTCCTTGCCCTCAAAGAGTTCTGGTGCAGCATACGGGGGACTGCCACACCATGTCTTCAACAGCTGGCCTCGAGAAAACAGGTTACTGAAGCCAAAATCTGACAGGAGGAGAGGAGACATTTATTTAATATCATCACTTTCCTCAGCAGAACAAATTCAATCAGTGCAGCCAAAAGCTCCCAAAGCACATGTTGACACATGCCTTCGCCCACTCATCGAGACAACCCAAAACCACTACATTAAGTTTCCCACCCATACACATTCTTAAGTGCACACAGTCACACACCTGCGATTTTGATGTTGAGGTTGTGGTCCAGCAGCAGATTCTCAGCCTTCAGGTCTCTGTGGACGATGTTGCGGCAGTGACAAAAATGGACCGCTGCCACGATTTGCTTGAACTTCTTCCTGGCATCTTTTTCTGCCATGCGCCCATGAGCCACCAAGTGGTCTGTATTCAGACACACAACATACAGTTTAGATATCTGTAATAGTCACTTGTTTGTTTTTAATGAACCCTATTATTCATGTTCTGTTTTAGCTTCATGGATCACAATGTTATTCATCATGAAGAAATGCAGGCTGGAATTTTTAATCTATTGGAAATTGGATCTACGAGACATAAGAGACAAGACATGACTCAGAGTTTCACCGGCCACTCAATCATACAAGTATGTACTGTAGCACAAAACAAAACAAGACCAAACATGCAGATCAAACAAACCAATCATGATGGACTAAATAACAACAACATAAACGAGTTGATGAAGAAAAATAGAAGTTTGGATTCCATGCAGCAAAATCACTCAAATAAAACAACCAGTCAAACAGTAAAACTCATTTTGCAATCTTTTAGGGCACATTTCAAAAACCAGAGGAAACAAACAAATTACAAGAATACCACAAATAATGATATCAGCTGAAAGTGGAGAGGGAAGCAAAAAGACCTTCTACATCAAGGTAACTGTGTAGCAACTCCTTACCGAATATCTCTCCACCGCTGGCATACTCTGTTACCAGATAGATCATCCTCTCTGTCTCCATCACCTGAGAACATAAACAAGAACACTTAGGACCTTTAGCTCTCACAGTTCTACATGTAGGGGCTGTTAATGCATGACACGCAGAAGACTAAGGCAGTGATCGGTTAATGTAGACTTGATATGCTCCAAAAGTGTATTTATGACTGATGACACATATTTTGATGTGACAACTATCATTTTAAAACATCTAGTTCAGACAGACTCCTCCCCTCACCGCCACCCCAAGACCTAAAGGATATTTACCAACTGATTCTTACAATCTATTTAATCTTGGTACATTTTAACCCCAAAACATCAGCCAAACCAAATCATTTCTTCTAGGTGGTTGGGCTCAGGTGCAAGAAGCCAGCATACTGCGTTATGAGCTCTGTGGGTGAGTGCAAGTGCGTACCTGGAAAAGGCGGATGATGTGGGGGTGCTTCAGCAACTTCATGATTTGCACCTCTCTGAAGATCTTTTTAAGGTTCTCATCGTCCAGCTGAGTCTTATCCACTATTTTTATAGCCACCTGGAGACCCAGAGAGAAGAAAGGGATGGAGGGAGAGATAAGGATGAATGAGACCGGGAAAGAGGGTGGAGTGGAGAGGAGGGAAGGATCAAAGAGGGAGAGGAGTGAGGGGAGGAAGGAGGGTGTGGGGGGACAGGAAGAGACAGCAAGGAGAGTGAAAGAGAGAGAGGGGGAAAAAACAATGTCAGTCCAAGTACACAATGTATGTACCTTCTTCATTATTTAAACACACCATTCTCTTTACATTGATGTTATTTAGCTGACAGACTACATTTCCAGCACATATCCAGGGCCCTTGAAACATTTTAATGGCGATACAAAAAACAGAAAGTGGAGAAAGGTCCAAGAAAGGAACTACAATGCTGAAAATAATTAAAATAAATAAAAAACTTTGAAAGAAAAGGTGTGTCCAAACTTTTTACTGGCAGTGTATGTGTTTGTCATTGTTTCGCAAAGCTGAGTTACTGTGTTACTGAGGGCAACTCATTTTCTTACTCTCTCCACAGACTGATGCAAAACAGCATCCAGGATGCAACAGCTCGACAAAACATATCAACATAGTTGTGGTTGACCCAAAACCATCACGTCCTAAAACTTCTCAATTCCTGCAGCTGGTAAAATTTGTAAAAAAAAAAAAAGCATTTAAGACATTGTCAAAACATAAACTGTGACGTCCAGCTGAAGAGTCCAAATGTACACTACCAGTCAAAAGTTTGGACACTACTAACCCTACCTCTGAACAACACAACTGATGGTCTCAAGCAATAAGAAGGCAAGTCATTCTACAAATGAACTCTTTACAAGGCTCACATGTTCATTCAGAACCATTCCAGGAGACCACTTCATGAAGCAGACTGAGAGAATACCAACAGTGTGCAAAGCTGTCATGAAGGTATCTCTGTAGCTAAATAAGAGGCATTAACTGATTATGTAACTCATTATCAGATCAGTTGATTAAACAATTCACTCACTGATGACTAGTTGACCGTCCACATAACTGAAAGTTGCAGCCTCACTCTGTTTTGTTGTTGAAATACTGAACACTGTAATTTCACATTATGTAATTGTCTCATATTGTGAAAGCCTTGTAGCTATAAGGTCCATCCTGTGACTGATGAAAACACAACACGATGAGAGGACACTGGCACTTCATGTGATCAAAAGCCAAACTGTGTGTTGTCAAACACTCTGCTTCCTCTGGATTCCAGTGTGTCAGGGAAGCTGACCCAAGCCCTGACCTTCTACTGTGAGCACGACTCTTGCGTAACTGCTGAGCCCTCGACAATAGCTCCGGCAGCGTGTACAGTGATGGTGTGTGACAGGAGCTTTGCTCTGCCACTTAGGAATGGGTAGACCACTTTAATGACTTAATCAAGCCAAGCTAATGGGGCTGCCCCAAAACTCTGCGTCTTCCAAAAATAGGTGAGCGAGTTAAATCAGGGTGTGAAAAAATGAAGAGCATGCGTCCTGCACTGACACACACACACACAGACACACAGACACAGACACAGACACAGACACACACACACACACACACACACACACACACACACACACACACACACACACACACACACACACACACACACACACACACACACAGCATCTCATCCGTTAAATCTAGCAAAGTCCTGAGTGCCATCCGGAGCTCTCCTTTTCCTGGTGACAGACACGAGGAAGATGAGACCATCTGAAGCCTGACGAGGCTGACTTCCTGTTGCAGACAGGAAGGGGAAGTGAGGGAGAGCAAAGAGGGGCTCATGAGAGAACACGGAACCACATCTTACGGTGGCCTTAATCCAGATCACCGTGAGCCTTTATGTGGCTTCCTTTAAAGGGTACTGGACAGCTGCAGAAAAACATGCATCAGTACACTTAGGTTTTGTTTTCATTTAAAGACTGATGTCAGTTTACCCCAGCTGGTGATCTGATAACAAGAGTCAGTGTTGTGAATATCTGTATGCACTTGTTGTGAATGTAAAGTTGCTTACTAAGAGGATAATGAATATTCCTGCTGATTTCCTCAAAACTTTAATTTCTCATTACATTTAAGAAGCTTATGGATGTAATAACACAGCAGCTGTACGTTCACACACTACACATCAGCATATTAAAGAATTTCATATTATAGAAAAATGTATGTGAATATGTATGGGTCTGTTTAGAAACTGACTATGAGGTATTTTAAGCTCCAGAAATCTATTCTTGGCATTGGCAGTTTTCCCGTTTTGTTGATGTAATCGCTCCCCACTGCATCTTCTAGAGGGTAACAACAGGACATCTAAACACAAACACACACACACACTCCTGCAATAAAATGTATGCTGACATTTACTCACACAACATGCTTATTATATGGACCCTGCGTCCTGAAAATGGGGTAACTGTACTATAATTATGAGCGCACAGGGCTCGGTTTGTATCTGAATATAAAACAAATTGATTGTTCAATTGCTACGTGACAAGAGACACAGGGGACGACCTGAAGCAGAGAGGAGGTAACAGACTCTGTGGAGTTGCAAACAGATCTACTTTTACATATTGGTCCCTGGGCTTCTGTGGGTTTTTAACCACAGTGCTCAGTCAGATGATCATTTTCAAGGCTGGTAATGCCTACACTGCTTCAGATTTGCATCAGATGTGCACCACTTGATCAGATCGCCACCAGAATCTGATGATTTTCAGACTGTTCCTCTGTAATCAATTACTAAATATATATTCTTAAAGATCCTGTGATGAGCTCAGATTTACACTACCAGTCAAAAGTGTGGACACACCTTCTCATTCAATGGTTTTATTTATTTTAATTATTTTCAACATTGTAGATTAATACTGAAGACATCAAAACTATGAAATAATATTGTTTGCCCATAATCCAGATTACAACAGTAGTCAAATAGGGCTATCCATTGTGTACTAACCCTACCTCTGAACAACACAACTGATGGTCTCAAACACATTAAGAAGGCAAGTCATTCTACAAATGAACTCTTGACAAGGCTCATGTTCATTACAAACCATCCCAGGAGACCACTTCATGAAGCAGACTGAGAGAATACCAAGAGTGTGCAAAGCTGTCATGAAGGAAAAAGGGGGCTACTTTACAGAATCTAAAATATAAAAGATATTCTGCTTTGTTTAACACTTTTTTATTTATTATATAATTACATATATATTCTTTCATAGTTTTGATGTCTTCAGTATTAATCTACAGTGTTTCAAATAATTAAAATAAATGCAAACTCTTGAATGAGAAGGTGTTTCCAAACTTTTGACTGGTAGTGTATATACAGGCTGCAAGTGTCATGCCGTGTGCACAGCAACACAAACACTAACCACAATCTCACACTCAAAGAGAAACTTAACTGTCAGCAGCGTGGATACAAGGTGCCAATCAGCAGAGGTAAAAAGCACTGACCCACTGAAGGATAAACAGAAACTGTCTCCCAGCATAAACATGAAGTAATGCACAGAACATCCTGAACACTCTGAACCTGTGACGTACTTGTTTATAAGAGACAGCTGTTACTCTGTGTGTTCCTGTGAAAACAGACTCCAGACTGCAGTGTGCTTCTCCTACTTCACTGGAAACAGAGTTAGGAAGAGCTACGCTGGACTCTTCAAGATCAAATGATCTGTTCATGTTTATGTATATCCGTGATATCACTCATCTGTTCTGTTTTGAAGCAAAGCGTTGGTGGGAGCCATATTGGAAATGTTGAACTCAACCAAACTTAGTGTGAGGTAAAGAGGCGGGGTTTGAGCCTCCTAGCCAACAGCTATGTGCTCCCACCTGTCAGTCAAGTCAGTCATGTCCTTATTTGGGCAAAAACTTATAATCTTAATATCTTCTGAACTGGCGTGTTAGAAAAAAATTCACCCCTGTACAGTGTGTGCCGATAAATAAATTAGCTACGTAGACTGAAGTCGTTTTTTGAACCAGGCTGTAAACACGTTTATTAATGCTGCAAAGATTGTCTCTTTTGAATAGAGGTGTATGTGGTTTTCGGTGTTTCTGCGGCCAGATTCACGCGGATTCTCGATGAATTGCAGTATTTAACACTTCCACATGGGCTTCATATTTTGAGACCGGAGGTTGCCGCTTGGTTAATATTCTTCTTATATTCCTTGGCTACAGTGGAACACTTACAAGATAAAAACTTGGCCTATAAGTGAATGATTAAAAGCTGTTGGTGTATCATTTTGCAGGAAATATTGCAGCTGAATGCATATCGGAAGTTAACGGATAAACCAGGATAAAAACTCTTTGCAGCCATACATACATTTCACTGAAGGAGAAAGAGACAAACTTGTGAGAGACTGCAAGCAATAGCCTAATGAAACAGCCACCAATAGTTATGTAACGGATCACAGTTGGTCCCTAATCTGTTCAGACCACCTCCCCAGAGTTCAGACCCCCTGCGATCCAGGGACTGATGGGAAACTCACCATCAGCATATGCAATAACAATTTGCGGCTAACTTTCACTGTTTCTTGAAGCATTTGCCTCCAAATCATTGCAAGCATGAGAAAGAGCCTGTTTGTCTGTGTTAGCCTTGCCTGCTCTGAATGTGTGTGTGAGGAGAGGCAGGGTTGCAGGCCTCAATGTTCGAAGAGGAAAACAGTTAAAAACATGACGGATTAACTGTAATTTGCTCTTGCAAGGGTCGATCTTCATTGCAGACTCTGTCAAAAAACACTCTTTAAAGTCTTCCCAATATGCCATACAGACATGTATGGATGACGGGGTTAAACAGCTTTGCTATGTACTGAGATGTCAACATAAATGGTTGGTCCTCTCCTCTACCTAGCAGCTGGTCAGAGACAGAAGTATCACTCTACTCATGCAAACACTGCTATGATAGCAGGGACGATGATTACTCATTGTAAAAGTGTCAGGTGAGCAGATATACAGGGACATTTTACTCACTGAGACTCAGCGATATGAGTACAGGAACACGTTTGATGTGTTCCTGTCCTCATATCCTTCTGAGGAACAGTCAATGTTTGATTGTAATTATTCTTTTAAATAAATTTTAAAAAGTTTAAAAAATACTCGCGTTTGCTGCCGATTATAGTTCTCTAAAAAAAAACTGATAAATCAGAAGCAGCAGGTCAGAGCTAGAAACAATTTGATAATTGAAAATATAATAGTATCTCTAATTTGCATCCACTGTGAGAACATGCATCCTTGTCATTCCAACAAGCCCTGGACCTGGCTCCATGTGTGGGAATTCTAGTTGGTACGCAGGACTGCAGAGGTTCAGTTTCCAGCTTTAGCTCCAGCCAAGGTACAGTAAATGTTTTGTGACTGAGATTGTGTACCTTAGCAGCCTCAGGGTGTTCAGTCCACTTTGCACTAGCTACCATGACTCTGGAATTTTCCATCCAAAGATCTGGGTTCTCACACACACACACACACACACACACACACACACACACTCACACACACTCACACTCCTGAGAGGCCGGCTGCAATGAGATAAAGTGTCACATAGCCTCTCCGATCACAAGACAGTGACCTCAACACAGCACCATGCAGGCGCAGCTGCTGTCCAGTAGAGCAGCATTTACAGTAGATACACTAAAGACACACACACACTACAGACACACACACTACAGACACACCGACTGAAGCCACAGCTGGATTGAAATAAATGCACATCTTGGATTTATTGACTTGCAGGATTTCCCAAACCTGAGAACAAAGCCGTCATTGTCAGTTGGGGCCCACCAATTTCTGATACTTTGTACATCAGACAACTAATTTAGCAAACACTTGATGACTTAATGAATGATATTAATATATTTGTCAGTTATATCTCTAATTTTAAATGTTACGGGACAGAAGGAAGTACAGAAACAGACAAGTCTCACTCTCACGTGAGCTGCAGCCTAACTGTTCTCACCAGATATGATTTCCCCAGCACCATGGACCAAAAGAAACATGTGAATACTTTAAAATACCACATACCAGGAGTGTCCTGGTCAGCTTTTTTGTCCAGGAATCCCAATCTGACTTTTGTAGCTTTGAGTATCTTCCAATATTGAGTTGCAACCATAGACTCTATATAAATAATGGACAGTATCTGTGATATCACCCATCTGTTTTTGAGTTGTGTTTAGAGATCAATAACCAGCGGGAGCCATATTGGAAATGTTGAACTCAACATGACTGCTGTCGAGCAAGTGTGACTCGCCAACAGCTACAGTGTTCCCGCCTGTCAGTCAAGTTAGCTGTGCCTCTCATAATGGAAAACTCGTAATCTAGATATCTTGGAAATTGACGCGTCATGAATAAATTCACACCCCTGTACAGGGTGTGCCGATCGAGAAATGAGCCATCCAGACTGCACTCTTATTTTGTACCAGGCTGTAAACATGTTTATTTCTGCTGTAAAAATCGCCTTTTTGAATTGGTTTGTATGTGTTTTCCGGTACTTTTGGAGCCAGCCTCAAGCAGATCCTTGATGAACTGCAGTTTTTAACACTTCTGCATTGGCTTCAATTCATGCTGCCGTAGGTTGCCGCTTGGTTGCAACCCAATATTTGTGTTTACCCAGATAATAGGGCTGCAGACCTTTTCGTTTTTGTTAACAAAAAAAACTAAAGAAAACAACAACTAAAAGATGTCTTCAGCTTATTCCATTTCACTCAAATTATTGAGACCCACAAAACTGGTGTGCATGCAATACAGCAAGAATAAACTCAAAAGTAGAGGAATCAATCCAGTGTGCAGAAGGCTCCACAGTGACATTGGACAAATGTCATTAAAGCCTTTAATAGCAAGTAAAACCAACACCCTAGCAGAACCACCTTATCTCTTCCAAACTCAACTTATTTGTCCGATTATTCCAGCATTAACGGGCAGATTTGGTAAAACAATGCATTTAACTCCATCATATTAAAGCCAACTATCAAAGGGAAACGATGTGAAAGTGTGACAACATGATTTCCTCAGACACTAGTTTAACTGGCCTGAGTGAGCCAGTGAAACGTGCAATCAGCTGGTCTGGAGTCTGTCAATCATGCATCAAGGCCCGCTGATTACACGTTTACAGTTACGATGTCGAGCCCTGCAATACATTTGATTGATGGAGTAGATGACTGGGGGTCAGCACCAGTACATACTTCACATTAAGTTACACGGATCAGAGGCAGAAATGGATCAGACTATGCGGCAGATAGATTGACATTTCATCATAAAAACTGCAGAAGAACAACACGAATCAAGGCAGGGGAATTAAAAAAGGCTTGGAAGTACTACATGCATATTTAATCATTAATCAAAATCAGATATTAGTGTCCCTTTTTACCCGTATTTGCTCATAGCAGGAAGTAAAAATAGATCAGACGAAAAGATATTGCTGCAAAAGGCGAGCCTGTTGCAGGGCCGAGTGCCCAGCACCGTCTGTCTGTTCAGCCAAATTTAACATTTTTAGTCTCTCCAGAGTTATACAGCACATGAGCAATATATAAAACTTCTATCTATTATAATTAAGTATGATAAATCCTTAAGATTAATTACTAGTATATATAAATACATTAAAAAGACAAAATTACATTTTTTCATTCACTTCGGAGAGAGTGCTCAAACATACTGTGTATCAATACTGAAGCTAACTGTCACCAAAGCCCCCTTTATCACCACAACGATATGGAAACAAATCACCATGCTGAATGTGTACCAGCTTTAACACAAGTAGACAACTTTGAACTTTCCAAAGAAGAGACAACAGATTCCTTAGAGGTTATTATGAGCCATTAAACCAGCACTCCACCTGATTTATTTACGTCACAGTAAATCACTGTTTTGTTTGATGCATCATCATGACCTAGTGAAGGAGGACAGCTGACGAGAAGTGGAGCTGCTCAACTGGTCTACCTCGCTTTGTCTCCAGCATGCTTTGGACCTTGAAGCTGTGGTGTGCTCCTGTGACTGTCATCTTCTGGGTTTAATAACTTAACACAACAGAACCTATCTGCATTTTATACTGGTATGTTGGTTACACTGGTGCACAGGACGCAGCTCACTCTTTACATGACAAAAAGACAATTCCTGCAAATCAACTAGTGATGCTACAAGCTATGGGTGGGCATTTCAAGCCAAAATACTATTCGATAATCATTGGCATCTATTCGTCGGTTATTCGAATAATCAATCCCCCCCATACAGACACACACGTGTCCCATTAACAGCCTGTTTGTGTGTCAGTCGCGTTAACCAGCAGCAGGACGAGGTGCTGCTAGTAGCGGGCACTGACAGCGCCTGTCTTGATCTTTATGTCGGTGTTTCCTATGACGCAGCATGGCGTGTGCGTTTAGATTTTACAGCCATGCTCAGTCTCTGGAAATATGTGTATTGTAGTGTGAGATTCAGAAACAGAGAAAATTGCTGTGACTGTCGCTAATGTTTTCTTCTTCTTTTGCTATTTAATGTAGTTAGCATTCTTCTTCTTCTGTGTTTAATGCAGTTAGCAAACAACTTTAAGACGCTCAATAGCCCCCGGCTGGCGGGAATACCGTATTACAACCAGGCACCGGTGAAAACGATGAACATTTTTACTGTTAAATTGAGAAAATATTTGAAGTAACTTCATTTTTTTCGAAGTGAACAAATATTCAAATATTCTTAAATCATTGCACATCCCTACTACAAGCCGGTGGCTGTGCTACAGCTTGGACATAACATACAACTGGAATTTCAGGCCTACAATAAGAATAATTTTTGTAATTTGTTTAATCAATTGTTTTGTTGGCTTATCATGTACATCCTCACTGGGGAGTACAATGCAAGCCAAAGCTAGCAAAATGTCTACACTTCGTTTTTATCAAAGTAATGTTTTCTTTTTCTCCCTGTGGTATAAAGGAGGTAATAAGTTGCCTACGTTTTCGACTCAGTATGATGACCAATCAAATCACGACAGACATTTTTCCCCACAGTGTATCATTACACTTCTGGTGAATATATCATCTGTCACTATACTAAAGGAAGGAGTGGTACATATGCCTGCTTAATGTTCTAATAACAGATCTGCATCCATTGTTTTTCTGCAGTCTTTTAAACAGCCTTACATAACTTAAGGCAAACTATAAGCACTCAAACAAATGAACACAGCCAAAAGGCTGTAAGGTCAGAGATGATCATTATTCTTTTTATGATGATCATATTCTTTAACATATTCACTCTGAAAACACCCAACCATGACTAAACCATAATGAGGCTTATCCTAAATGGAGAATTGGGTCTATGGTGTAATGTCTAGAGTGGGAAGCTTAGGCATGTACACACACGCACGCACGCACAGAGGTGACACAGATTATAACACCTGCAAATGGGTAATGCCCAGGATTAACCCATATCAGCATGTGATGGAGGCTACTTGAAGTATCACACACACACACACACGCACGCACACGCACACACACACACGCACACACACAGGGGAAATCTTGACTCTCTGTAAACCTCGTCTTTACAAAAGCTAACAGGGGCCGCCTGGTACGAGGCTTCAATAGTGACTTGAGTGTTTTTGTTTGTATGAAGTCACCAGGACATCAAACAGCGTCATACACGTCAGATAATGTCACGGCAGGTCAACACTATGACTATTTTACACGCGTGCACAAACACAGATGAAAGCGTACAGGCCGGATGAGTCAGCACGTCTTTCAGAGATGTTCTACTTGTGCGTTGTGCACCGGCTTGATGTGTGGAAATGACTCAGTTGAGTGTGGAAGGCTGGAAGTACGAAACTGGGGACAAGCTACAGTGTGGAAACTGGACATCACACATTCATCTGCTGCTGGTACTTTTTCCCTCTCTCTTGCATAGCAGAGATCAAACTTTGTGGAGAGTATATTTTGAAAGAAATGTATAAACAACATTTTGTAGCTTATTTTGATTAGTTGTGATAGTGCCACTAGATAATAGACCCTCAGTACAAGTTCATTTATCAAGCACAGAAACAATTTCATACGACATGCATGTAAAATACAATTCTGTTAGTCAATGACAGTAACAGAGTAGATGCCAATTGTTAAAAAAAACTATAAAACCCCAAACTTCAGTCCCACTGACACACCATGACTCCTGTATGGTCCACATTCCCATCGTATTAGTGATTGCTGTTTGGCGGGAACTAGCACTTCCAGTTTAGTTGTGGCTCTACAATGGGACAAAAATCTCACTCAGGGATCAAGATCAATATCCTTACATTCCTATAACAAACCCATCAGTATCAATACAGGGTGCGTTTAAAGAGGGAAGTGTTTTGAAGCCATGAACACCTAAATCAAAATAGACCATCTCTGCCAACCCAAAGCCACTACGCACAAATGATTGTTGTTCCCTTTATCAGAATCAGAATCAGAATCCAATACATTACTTATCCCAGAGGAGTGATTCAGTCATTACAGTTGCTCTATACACAATGAGTTATACAAATACAATAATAAGCTCTGTAGAAAATAAATACATGGTTGAAGTCCCTGGAGATCAGGTAGAGGGCACTCTGGTGGTCTGTCTGGGGTGGTTATGGCAGCATTGAGAACGTTGGACGCCGTAGTCAGGTTGGCAGAGGGGGATGTAAACAGCTACCAGTATGACATGTGAGATCTCCCTGTGCAGGTGATATGGTCGGAGGCCCACAGCGCTCACAGTGCTATCCCGGTCTGCCCGGACAGATAACACCGACATTAAATTAAACATCTGAGATTTGGACACAACTAGGTCAGAGCCGGTCCAACACATTAAGCACATTCAAGATACCCGTCAGTGTTCTGTTTGAGTACTAAAATAAATGTCCTCTTCTTTTTAATATTTGATTGAGAATGATATAATGGACTATTACATGATTAAAATAGTAAGTACATTTGTCAGTAAGGAACAGAATTATTTTGTGTTGCTCTGGTTCAAAGCAGCACTGACTCATGAAATTGTAAGACAACATAAGTGTTTGTTGTGATGCATTTCCTTAGCATTTGTTTTACATCTTAATATTTTAGCGGTATTCTACTGTATATTGTTACTATGGTCTACAGTTGTAAATGTCTGAGGAAGGCTGCTTTGATGCATCGCTGGATAATTTCATATGAAGGTCCTGTGAGGAAGTCTAAGTGTTCTTGTCTGATGAAAAATTGTGTCCAGCGCCTTTTTTTTTTAAAAAAGGGATAGTTCAGTTTTTATTGAAGTGGGGTCATATGAGGTATGTCAATAGTAATTGTATTACCCACAGGGGATTCCAGTCAGCTCACCCCTCTTTGTTGAGAGAAAGTCTGGAGAAAATTAGCTAAACTACGTGGTACAGCTGACCCTGTTTGCAGCGGTTGATAGCTTAGCTTCTGTCCCTGTTCTACAGACGGTTTCCCGGCAAAGGGGCCGAGCTGACCGCCATCCCTTGTGGGTAACACACTTAATATTGATGAGTACCTCATACGACCCTACTTAGAGAAACTGAACTATGCCTTTAACAGTCAGATGTATCACTCATCATCAATCTATGATGTGTCAAAAAGGTTTTTTTAAAAGGCAGTGTGATCTTTATCACTGCATCTGTCACCCTCCCCCAGGAGAGGGTTTCAGACATGAAAATAAAAACGACAATAAAGAAACCATCAATCTTCAGGTCGGCGTTCTTCTTTGCTTTTTAAGGCCATAACAATCATTAGCATTCATTTCAGTTTGTTTCATCACAAGCTGAAAACTCCTGACAAATGACCAAACATGGATTCATTTCAAATCTATTTTCAAGGTCTATGTTGAGATAAAATCCTTAAGGATGTTTCAGAAGCAACCCAACACCTTGGCTTGCATTGAAGATGGAATGCTGTGTTTAAACTGAATTGTAAGGCATCAAATTAACAAATAAAATATCATATCTCACAGCTTTACACTCATGCATCCTGTCTTTTTAACAGTAGCGCCTGGATCGAAACACGCCAGACGACATGCCACTAGCTACAGTGGCATGCCACGCCTATGACGCCTCATATGCCGGGGCTGGCGGCAATCACATGCCGGTCCTCAGTGGCCTGCCAGTCATCTAGGTGCCTCAAAAGGGATACCAATAACACCCATGCTCCACCCCATGATGAATATTAAAATATGCACCAGGTCCTATATTTCGGCCGTGCATGATACGTAGTTCTAAAACTTGCGGCAGCTCTCTATACCCGCATTTTGTTCCTAAACTAGCGCCTGCTGCAACATAGACGTGGCTGCTGCCACTGGCCTGTTTCGATTTCGCTGTAGTGGCTATTTGACTTGGTCAACTTACAAAACTTAAATCTTCAATCAAAAATCGTCCATGGGGCACGGGGAGAGTGGATCTTACAGGGTGTCCATGCTAGCCAAGTATTCAGTCTTTTGGTGGTTTATTGTACAAGAAAAAAGCTTCTCTCAAACAAAAAGGTAGCATCTCTTTCAAATCTCCCAGTAAAAAAAAACATTGGCCATTCTCGGTTTCCGCCCCTCCTTTGTTACCTGCCCATCTATATAGACGTCACCTGGTGTAAAACTATCAACCTATAAAAGGTAGTAACAAAATACTAATGTCCCCTATGGCATCAAAGTTGATTACTTAAATTAAATAACAATAAATAAATAAATATATTAAAGTAAAAATAAATTATTTTTTAGTTTTTTTGTATATTATACGAAACAATGTAAATAGCTCCAACACTCGCTGTCACTCCTTTTTACAACCCTCATCAGAATAGATGTTTAACAGGGTTGGCAAATGACTGCATTGTGTAAATTCATGGTTTGAACCACGTCCTGTTTTGGAAATGGGTTGTATCATAAGAGTGCTTTTGGCTGTGAGACATGAACCAATCTCACCATGGAACCTATTCAACATGAAGAAGAAGCCAAACACCAAGGTGGGAAACCCAACAGCACCTGACAAATTCAGCTGTATCAGGTCTATAGCTTTAGTAAACAACACAAAGTGATACCTTCTCGTCTCCAGAAATGGTAGTTGGCAGAAGTAACCACCATCATCGCTATGGGAACTGGTAAGACTTCAATGGAGTGACCTTTCTCCAACTAGGAGCCTTGGCAACACTCAGTCGCCTCTGACAACAAGCAGCACCGCGTATGATGATGGCAGAGTTGTGATTTCTAATCCCCACCGTGCATCCTGCGATGTAGTGTTCACAAAAACACACTGCTGATGTAGCTCTCGTATTTGAACGGGACACAACTGATGAAGCTGAGGCTGTCCTACCTTGTGTCATGTATCAGACACGCATGCACACATCGTCTGGACTGTGTTCCCGTCCTCCTGAAGCCCAACTCGCTGCAGATTCACACGACTAACAGCGCGAGAGGAGACGACTAGAGGGAGGCGAGATTAAGTCAAGCAGAAACACAGCCTTTGTCATATTATTCACCCGGATGATGTCACATTTGAGCGCATATGTGTGTGAGAAACAGAGAGGAGGGGTGTTGTATGTTAGAGAGATTTGCAAGATGTGTGTGTGTGACTGAGGGAGTAAGTGAAATTGTTACACAGTACATTAGGCCTGTTACCTAACGCTTGCCATCCTGCCTGCCCTCTTCCTCCTGCTCATCCTTTTCTTTCTGAAAAAATAACACTCAACAGGACAAAGGAGAAGGCAGGAAAAAGAGGCAAAAAGAGGAAAGGGGGGAGCTGTGCTTCAACACATACACACAGGTTTTGCTGCATGGTGCCATCTTTTACCAATCTGGCTCACCTTGCTGTTGGCACAACAAAGGTGTCTTCAGTTGATCTGTAATCAGGTCTTACAAAGGCACTGAACGTACTTTCTCCACCAGGCTATCACCGTTCAGTATGCAGACACACATACAGTATGTCAATCATACACAGTGTATGTAATAAGGAAGTTTTCTGAATATCACAAACACTGAAAGGGAAGTCAGCACAGTCAGTGTCGGCTTTAATGATGGAAGAATGGCAAGAATATTTAATTCTCTTGAAGACTAAATCATTTCTGTATTCTGATAAGATTATTCAGACTACTACTTAAACAGATGAACATCCTCGTGAAATAACTGCACCAATTACAACCACAGCTACACCTGTGGTGGGTTCATAATGTCACTCAGAGTTATGAGAGAATAGATGCTCCTTATTGAAAGGTCATTATCAGCGCTAAAGTTTACGGAGCGACTGAAAACCGAATTCAACATTCATCATGACAGCAGCGAAATGTCACCAACTGCCTCGAGCGTATCTCTGCCTGAAAGTACCAAAACTCCTGTTATGACTTTCCCTTTTGCGAGCGCTCGTCAGGAGGAGGTTGAACTTTCACTTTTACAACTTCCAGGTTGCAGCACTCGAGCTCTCTTCAACACAAACTTTGTGTTGTGATTTTAGCAGCAAGTGTATTCATTAACAGCCCTCTGTTTGCACGGTTGTTTTTTTGAATACACAGCTGAGAATGAAGTTGTAGACAGAGAGTTAACAGAAGTTGCCTGTTGTGGGTTTTCAGTTTAACATAACAACAGTGCAAATGACGCAAAGAAAGTGCCCGTCCTTATCTGCCCGTCTGAACTACCTTGTATAAATAACCAGGTCCTTGTCTGGGTGACTGCACTGCAGGGTATTATCCCTCCCCGTGGAGCAAATAAGAGAGTTGTTGGTTTGTTTTTAACAACTCAGCATTTATCTATTGAACAAGGATGCAAATCACATTGCATCTAATGACTGATCATCATACCTTTTCTTCTTATAATCATGAGCTACTGAAGATTCTGCTTGTGGATAAAAATCATGAGCTGGCTAGTCCATGACCACCATCAAAAGTCAACAAACAATGCCTCTCTTTCATTCTGTCTGTTTGTGCACCACTGTCATTTTGTCCTCTGTCTGTCTCTCACACGCAGACAGTAAGACACAACCACGCAGACCAGCATAAAAGGCTCACACACAAAATCTACACCATCATCATCAATCTATCGCTCCCTACTGTCTTTGAATTTCTCCTCTAATGGGTAAGTGACAAAGACTGCCACACCAACTACTCTGTAAATGACATTAACGCTATTTAATCCAGGTGAAGTCCTTCAAGAGACGTATTCTGCATTGTTGGAATAAAGCTACGTGGTGGCACTGCCTGACCAGTTTGTTTTGGCCTCGCTGTGACACAAAGCACCAAATGACTCGTGTCTGCCCATTTGTGTTTATGTCAACACAAGCATACAGGTAAAGCTGCATGCTCAGCTGCTTTGACACACCTTCATAACATTCAAACCCAAAAAGAAAAAAACATTAGCAGTGCAGAAGCTCTCTGTAAGTTTAAGCTTCTGCGTTTTCTATTATCCATTATCTTTACCTCACATGCCCCTGACCAGCGGCTCTCTTTGACGTTTGATGCCACAGAGTTCCTGAGCAGAAATTGTATTACAAATGCACAAACTGTGGCTTTCTGATTTGTTATTAGCTTGGCACATTTAAGCTTACAGAACATATTGGTGAAATTACAATTTACTGCACACACAGGCTTTTAACGCTTTGTATCTGCACAAGACGTTTTGAATTTTGGTGCTATTCTTCTGCTTGTAATGCTTTAAACTTCCTATACCTACCAAAGAGTCAAAACTAGGGCCGAACAATTAATTGCATTTGCGATATTCTTACCGCAAAATCGAAAAAACAAAATGTGTTCGAGTAAGTTCCTACCAGTCAATTGTTAACATCCCTACCACAAAGCGATGTACGACAGTTGCTAAAACGCCAGCGACCAGTGCTTCAACTTCAGGTAAGCAAAGTACCAGGCGACAGGGATCACTGACTGTGAACTGTTTGAAAGTATTACTCCTCATAAACATCATTCGTAACAGCACGCAGAAACAACTCAGGCAGTAATCTGAACTTTAGTTTGTGTGATTTATTACTGACTTATATATTTCTGTTTACACCACACTTGTTTGGCAGAATTCTGTGAAGTTGTTGTGGTGAACGCTTACAAGACTGCAAGTCAAAGTATTTAGTAAGTTTACAACTCTAATTGAAGTAGATAAATAAACTGTCTTTCAATTTAATTCAACGCTTCATTTGCCTTACCTTAACATAAGTTTAGTCTATAAGAAAGAACAATTAAATCTGATATTGTTTATTATAATACAGATTGATTTATTACTTTTGTCATCGCATATGACTGATATCATTGTAAATGAGGGTTGCCCCTCAATGATCTCTCAAGTATAAATATTGGTATTAATTGGTATTAAATTGCAATCGCAATATTGAGGAAAATAATCACAATTAGATTATTCTCCAAAATTGTTCTGCACTAGTCAAAACACTGAGACAAGTTAAAAAAAACATTTTGCAACACCTAGGTGAAATGTTAAATGTCATGAACCAAGTTATAGATCTGCAGAACAGAACTGACCTAAGCGATTGTGATATGACAAGATACTGTGTTTTCTTGAATATCATTATTTGACAACACTGTCTGCTACTAAATGTCCTACAACCTAGTATAGCACTACCTGACACCCCCTCCATAGAAAGACATCAACACACACTTAAAGCTTGTGGTGGCTGAGATCAGTCATTTTGCCTTGTTAGTGTTTTCTTGATCAGGCGGTTTCATGGAAATAAGATGCATCTAAATAAGTAACACAAGACAAATATGTTTCACAAAGATGACCAAGTTTCATCACAACAAAATGTCTTTAAAAACTCAAATTAAACGCCACAGCCTTGTTGTGCCACAGTTTGCTTCCCCAGTATTCTCTGTGGTACTGAAACGCTAAATTACATAGAGTCTAGACCCTCAGCCCACACAGACCTGTAAACTTTTTAAGTAATGTACCCATCAGGAGTGATTTGCTGTATTTGACCCCCTGTGAAGGTGCCTGACTGAGGGATGTCTACATCCAGCCAACAGCTAATTAGCCAGCAAGCTAAGCTAGCTCCAACAGAGTCTCTTCTTCTTCTTCATCTTCGTCAATCCCCTTCTCTCCGTCCTCTGCGCTGTGCCACACATTAACCTCGGGCCTTTACATCTTTTCTAATCACCCTACTGAAGAATGTGTGTTTAATGTGAGTCATTAAGAGGTAAATTGTGTTTGTAACCAGTGGTAAGAAAGAGCTGAAGCCCGGTGCCGAGCGGAGCCCCAAACACCGAGCAGCGGTGTCACCAAAGCGGGCTGGCGGTCTGTGTCTCCAGAGCCTAAAGGCCCCAGCGTCATCCTGGATACTTGGTGTAAAACTCTACATATAAAAGAGTGACAGCTTGTGATTGTTCACGTCTAACGCTTGAATATGAGTTGTCTTACCTTTGCTTTGGTAATGATGTGTGTGGCCAGTTTAACAACCGCGAAATTCCCCTTCCCGATGGTCCGCTCGATTTCGTAGTGGCCCACTCGGGCTGGGGGGGGCCTGGTGACCGAAGTGTGGCCGGGATTGGTGATGCACCCAGCGGCCGTGCTGGTACGACTCGGTTGGCAGATGCCGGCGGGTGGCTGGGCTCGGTTCTGGGTGCCCATGCCTGCGTGGGTCGGTCGGGCAGAGTGCGTAATCCCGGCCGCAGCGGCCCCAGCAGCACCTCCGCTTGACACGGCCGCCATCTTCTCGCCTCTCTGCGGGAACAACAAGCAGCCTAGCGCAGCGCGCGACTCGGCCACGCCCCCCGCCCTGCGTCATTTGACGTGGCACGCTCCTCCGCAGCGCCCTCTCTAGGTTGTAACCATGGTGACGATCAGCGTAACAATGACTTCATCAACAGAAACGTATTGTGGTTGCCGTGGTGACAAAGAAGTGCGCATTATCACTCTGGTTCCCATGATTCAGTGATTCCTCGCAAACTGCTGCACTATGTATGATCAGAGGGTTTCATCAGGCTTTAAAGGCACACACCGCTTTAACATTACAATGACGGATTCAAATCAGCGAGTTGAGGAGAACTTGTTCTCAAATCTAAATGTTCACACATTATAATCTTTGCATTCAAATAAATGTATCATTTTTATTTGCACGGAGGCCTAATGAAGAGTTCTATGCTGCCACTAAGAGTTCCCGATAAATAGCATGGCTTTGTATCCAAAGCTCACACACTCTTTTTCAGACCTAGCGTTGGCAGTGGGTGAGGGGGGGGGGGGGGGGGGGGTTGAATTAGGAGTTGGAAACAACCAATAAATTATTATTTTATATAATCTACAGATGCCATCTTCAGTGACTTTGTGTTGACATAACATGCTAATAGGCTTGTAGTAGAATTGGTCTAAAGTTATCTAAGATAAGATATCTTTATTGTCATTGTTAAGGTGTAACAGTGAAATTTGTAAGGAGCAGTCCTATAGTTGCCTAAAAAAGAAATAGTCTAAAGTAAAGTGTTGAACTATAAGAAAGCAAACAATAGAATTAAACTTATAACTCTAAAAATATACACACATACATTTTCAATTCAATTTTCAATTTCAATTTAATTGTGCTTTATTGGCATGAACAAAGACATGTTATTGCTAAAGCACATAAATGCATACACATACATTACATATCCACAACACACTACACTCAACACATATACATTAATCACACACCATATTCATTTTTTATATTCATCACATACACTGTATAAAATGTGCAATAGGATAAATTATAAAGCTATATAAAAATAGAAAAAAGAATATCCACAACAGTTTAAACTGTATAAACATCGACAGTAGAGTATGTACAGTGTGCAGGTGTGTGCAGTGTGTGCAAATACAGTAATTGTTTTAAAGTGACAGGTGCTGAATCTATCTATCTATCTATCTATCTATCTATCTATCTATCTATCTATCTATCTATCTATCTATCTATCTATCTATCTATCTATCTATCTATCTATCTATCTATCTATCTATCTATCCATCTATATTTATTTATTTATTTATTTATCTATTTATTTATTTATTAAGTATTTATTTATATTCTTTTGAAAAACTGATTTGTTTTCCAGAGCTTCCAGGTGACCCCTTGACCTATAATCAGTACTGAAAAGCAACAACTGGACTACAACTGTAGATCTGTAACTTCACAGATGTGCTTAAGATGAAGCGCTATTCCCCCCTACTGCATCAAACACGTTTTAAAGAACCATAAGAGCCACCTCACTGACTCTATTGAAGTGACCAAATACTAACTTGTATATTATAATTTCAAATGGATGATTACATAAGCCACGAAAAATTAAAGGGAACAGGTATTGTAACAAAAATTAACAGAACAGGAAGGTTGTCTTTCTCCATGCATGTTTCCTTCTTAAATCTTCTTTAAATACCCTAAAATAAATAAATCTTAAGAGGAACTCTTTCTTTTCCATGCTGGAAACACTAACTCAAGGTTTGAATAAACAATGAGAGGTATTGAATCAATGTAAGGATCTGTTTGTTGTTGTTTGTTGAGTGTCTTCATCTTACTTTGAACTTAAGTCATTGTGAGTCTGGATAACTTTAACCCCTCAGGAACTATCATGTGATTCCTTCAGTACTTTTCCCCTGCACATCTGTGTTTAGCTGGCCTTACTCTGATTCTGTTTCATGTGCTTTCCATAAATAAACACTCATGACCGAGTCTGAAATTAACCTTTTGATTCTCTGGTAGCAGGTAGATGGGAAAGAAACACTGGCCAAGCTTCTTTTTTTTTACCAGCAATAAACTGTGTTTTTGTGTTGTATACAGATTTGTTTTAGTCATTTTCATTCAGATAATAAAGTATGTGGAATACAAACTTATAGAGGATGCCGGCTGAAACCTAAAAAAATATGTTTTCGGGGTAGATAATGTCCCTTTTGTTAAACAATGGCGTGTCTTGGGTCGTTCCTGAGTGTGTGCATGTGCATCAATGTATATTTGTGTGTGTCCCAGCAAAACTCTGGTATGCAAACAGCAGAGGAGCAGGAGAAAGAAGCTGCAGCTGGTTAAACTCTGCATAGTTTTTTTTTTTCTGATTACATGACTATTTTGGTACTAACATTTACCCACCATGTGGTGAATGGCCCTCTGAGATTTAGTCACCAAATGAAAAATCTGCCTGCATTTGGCACTTGGCAGATGTTATTTTCGGACCCTGTTAAAGACACATTTGATAAATGTAGTGAAATATTTATCGGTTTAATGATTTCTGATCATGATTTTTACATGCATTATACACATAACAGAGCACAAACACAGTTTGTTTGTCAGGGCTTCACCCAAACAGGTGTGCCATGTAAGAAAATAGACGCACAAAGAAAAATATAAATGTCAATGAAACATAGAAACCCAACTTAGTGATTAAAACAGAAAATATCAACACAGACACCATCAGCACAGAATGAAAAACCCACACTCTGAAAAAAATAATTTGTAAAGTATTGGCAGCTCCTTCCCCAGAATTTGAAAGAATCAATTATTTAGCAGAACACTTGTTGTTATCTAATGTTGTATTGATAGTAAAGAAAGAAAAATACACTATTAGACTATTTCTCTGAAAACAGAATGTAATATGTAAATTGTTTTTATGTAATTGTAAAGTGAAAAACTAACATGTTCCTTTTTAACAGTGCCACTACAGGGAATGCACAATACTTCCTGCATGTATGTAACGGCTAAATGTAGGTTTTAATACCAAAAAAAGCTGCCACTCAAATCTACAAAATCAGCAGCGATTACATCACATACATATACATCATTTCAAACAAAGGTCAAAACAGGTTTGAGCAAAAAATAATAATTATAATGAAACAAGGTAATAATAATCATTATAATCATTAAAAGATATGATTTAGTATCACATTTGCTTTAAGTCCGACCTAACCTGCAGAACAGCCTTTTTTTCTGAGTGGACTGTTCTGTGGCAATAAAATACACAAACACTGTCATCTATTATTTTTTTTTATCTCTAGCCTTCCCACCAAGCTGTGAACAGCACCACTTCATGGTAAAGTGAAGATCCTGCATCCTGCTCTCCAAAGGTGGATTATGACTGTACAAATCCACCCTGAACTTCAGGCTTTCTGAAAGAACCAGGTTAATTATGTGTGACTTGATTAAAACATTTGATAGTTTTAACTTTTCTTTTGATATCTGCACTATTAAATCAGCAGGCATTACATGTTCATAAGGGTCGGCCCTGCATCGTCTAAATTTAAGGTAATACCCAAAGATCTGCCCTGCTGGATCCACACAAATAAATGGCCTTCCAAATAATGACTGTCAAAATCATAAAAGTAATCCAGACAGGCAATGAGCACTGAAAAACTTGCAATGTACCTTTTTTAAGTTTAGCTGTATGAACTATTGCAATGCACTGTCAGACCATTGTAGACAAACGTGTCCCAGACCACATCCCATTGGTAGCCTGAGTGATCAGATCTCAATCCATCCTCAGTGTGTCCTGGGTGTGTTTACACCTGTAGTTAAGGTTGTCCACTTGTGATCTGATCACTTAACAAACATATTAATACCAAGTACAAAAGGTACCGGTACCAAACAGAGTACCAGTACCAAAGGTCGCTCCATTTGGTTTCTCTCCAAACAAACTAAATGACCCCTCACTCGATCACTCCTGGATCACTTCCGGTATTTGGTACATTCCCTGTTTGTTAAAAATAAATGTAAATTTGTTTCAGAAATGGTAAGTGTTCTACCGTTTGTAAAATTGTCTCATCGCATGTAAAAGGGTTTTTTGATTTTGTAAATTTGTTTTCTTAAATGTACATTTGTTTTCCAAAATGTAAACTTTTCTCCAACTTTGTAAAAGTGTTTCATCTTTTGTAAATTTGTTTTGTCCCTCAGGGCCACCATAAGAGTCTGCTATCAAAGAGAGTCCCAAGGAAGAAGCACAGCGCCACACTGCACCCTACTGGCAAGGTGCACAGTCTGTATAAAAGAGACCCTTTACAGTCAAACAACGAATATAAACCAGCTGTTATGGCTTATATTATTACACTGTTCTTGTTACAGGAATGTGATTACCAAAATAAAACATTACAAATATCAGAAAATGTGATGGTGCATTTTCTGAGCGTCACATTCTCAATCTTAGATCTCCAGAAAAATGTTCCTCTCGGAAACAATTTATTGTTCCTTTGAAATATCTGTGGAACATGCTTATTGTTACAACTTGTGTCAGTTGTTTGGGTTTCAGATGGCGGCGCCATGACGTCATGACGTTGCACTCGAGTTGTTTACTGCCTGAGCGTGGAGGGGCGCTAATGACACCGATTCTTCACATTGTAAACACACTGAGCCTCTTCATTCACCGCATCGGAATTACTTGCACAATGTCGCGGCGCCTTCTACACAGGCCTCAGCAACCTTCAGTATTTTCCAGGCTTTAAAAGAATCTCTCCGTGCTGCTTCATTGTCTGACATTCTCCACGTCGTTGGAACTAAAGATATCAAAACATGGAACTGTGGCTTTAACTAACAATGCTAACGTTAGCACAGCTGACTAACAGCCCACCAGTCTCTCTCGTTTTAGATGAAATATCACTGTTATCTTGAAATCTGTATCATCATTTGCACAGTGGATAGATTTTAGCTTGGCTTGGATGTCAACAGCGTCAGGGACAAGCCTAGTGTGATCATCCAGTTGTCTTTTAGCTTGTGAGTTAGCAGCTGTTATTGATGGTGTTTGCTGGACGTGGTACAGTCAGATCAGTTCAGTCACTGTACGTGTAAAGATAGATAAATGGGGAGTTTTTAACTAGAATATCGGTTTAAGTTGGCATTTTAGGGTCTACATTGTCGGTCATAATGGTGTTGAGGAGTTGCTGGAAATCTCGACATAAAAACGGATCTGGACCCGCTGCTTCTTGCTGGATCCGACCAGGATTGGCAACCCTGCTCTGGTTATGTGTGACCCAGTTTGCTTGCGGAGTTGGGGCTGTAGGGGAGACCAAAAACGTGGTCCAGAAAGACGCAGAGTTCGATATCACCTACAATGACAGGGTTACAAGCGAGAATCAGACCATCTATGCTTTCAATCACACAATTTCCAGGAACAAGGTGAGTCTACAATTACACTGTTTGTGTTTGTTTTGCTCCCTGTATCAACAGCTGTCACTGGATATCATACAATCTGTTTTTCACTTTCCTTTACAGACGGAGGGAGTGCGTGTCACTGTGGATGTGTTGTCATGGGGTTTGGAGAGTCCGATCCTGTTTGTAGTCCGACAGAAGCAAGCTGTGCTGTCTTTTCAAGTCCCCCTCATACTAAGAGGCCTGTAAGTATCCCCACTTTCCATCAGCTGCAAACTGGACACATGTGGAATCAATGTTCTTCTTGTCATTAGATTATTTCCCACAGAGCACAAGAACCCATTTTGAACCCTGAACAGTGACACATTATTCATATTATGTCATCTGAGGTCAAGTGTGTGATTGCGGTACATCATGTATTATATGCCTCATAGTTTCCCCTTTCAGTCTACTACAACTATACTGATATATATATATATTTTTTTAACCTGTATTTCTTTATTTATTGCACATGTAAAAGAACAAAACAAAAAATTGCTGTTCAACAACACGAGCCAAGATATAACAGGTCAATTAAATATTAAAACTAACCACCGACATGTTATGTGCAGGAGGAGCCAAAAAAAAACCTAACAGGCTTGTCCAGTGGCATTCCAAAGAAAACAATCAACACAAAGATAAAGTTTCAATGTAGAACAGAATATCTGCTACAAAACAAAAAAGATTAATAAGAGGGAGTAATGTTTAAAACAATGATGAAAAGAAAAGAAGGGAAAGTAAAAATCAAACAAACATGTATTTATAAGTTAGGAAAGTCCGGAGAGTATGTGTTTGTAAATAAATAAAGCTGGATTGGATATTCAGCTACCATTGTCTCTTTAGATACACATGTATTAATAAAGATATAATGTTTATGTACACTATATGCCCTAAATACTCTAATAACTCATCTTCTGTGGTTATTTATGTAAAAAACAAGGCAATCACTCATCCAAATCATGCAATTGAAGTGGACTTTCATTCGCACCTCTCCTGAGATAATTGCAAGGAAAGCACACACATTAAAGTCATCAAAGGTTTTTTTTTTTACAATAATTGATTAAAATTAATTTAATTAACAAAGCCAATTATAGGTTCTCTTTGCAAACTCCATTACATCCTTTATAAATAACCTCACACACACAGAGAATTTGCATACACTAATAATCCAAGTCTCTTACGAGGGAGTGTCTTGCTCATGGTGCTTCTTGTTAGATACAGTTATGACTTCAGGTCATGCGTCTCCGCTCATGTTGCTGTTTGGAGCAGAATAGAACTGCAAGTGTACTTAATAGCCCTGTAACAGAAGGATATCTTTAAACGCTAGCTGAGCTTGTTTTAATCTCTTGTAGATATGGTGAAAAGATATTGTTTGAGTTCATTGATCAAGGGTCAGATTGCTTGTCGCGTTGTAAGAATGTTACTCATTGGGAGGTGTAGCAGTGATATTGAGCCATGGGTTTGGCGGATTATCATTTTTTATTTATGAATTATTTGATTGTTCATGGATTAAGTAAGGATTAAGATTTGCCATTAATCTGCTTAATGGTGACAAATCTACAAAACATACAGCCTATAATATGCTCTAGATTTGACCCCAGCTGTAATAGAACACTCAGCTTTTAAACCTGACTCAATCGGGTGGATTTCATAACAGGCCAGAAGTTCCTCCGTGCACTAGCCAATAGACCTTCTGTGATGTGAGCTGTGTCTCTCACACTCTGAGATAGAGTCTGTAATTGTGCAACACCAGAATGGCCTTCTCACGGTGTTGCTAGTTCAGTCTCGTGGTCAGGCATGATATAGCTGATTATTTATGAACCTTAGACTTTCACTTCCCTCTCTGAGATTCACCAGTGCAGATCTGAGGCGACTGGCTCACTGTAAACGAGCTCCCTCTGTGTTGTCGAAGTGAAGTTGCTTCTGTTTTATTGACATGCTGTCACATGCTTTTTGAGAATTGTGAATTTAATATCATATTATAGAGCTGTCTTTCTGTTTAGAGGTTATTGACACTGCATGATTATAGATCATGTGATTTTAAACAGCAACCTTAAGGGGGTTATTACTCCCCTTTAAAATCAAAAAATCTAATTAACAAAATAATTCTCAACATCAGTGAAGAGGTCCATACATTTTACCTTTCATCCATTACATCTCTTTCTCTTCTGTCTCCAGCTACCAGAGGAAGTACCCGTACAATCATGTGGGCCGAACGCTGTGTCAGCCTCCGACCCGGGCCCTCTCCGAGACCCAGTACTTTTTTGTGGATGTGTCCACCCTCTCCAGCCAGGGTACCAACTACCAGCTCAGGGTCAGCCGTGTGGAAAGCTTCACCCTGCAGTGAGTGACACCTGCTGTAATCAAACAAACACTCTGCCTCATTACTCAGCTTAATACATCTGACATCAGTCTGGGCTTAACTCACTTCTTTGTCTGACGTATTCTCTTTATTTTGATTACAGTACGGACAAGAAATTCAGCTTTACTGCGTCGCCATCCCAACCTCAGGTACACAGTCTGACACTGCTGCTTTGGGTGTTTGTGAATGACTCAAAATGCTTCTCTACAAAAGGGAAGTGTAGTCATAGAAATGTTTGAAGCTGACAGGGCAAGTGAGAGGGTGGAATTTACAGATGATGTGAAACACAAGTAAGGAACTTGGAAGTGAAAAAGAAGAAGGTGAGAATGGACGGGGGTTTCTGATTTTGTTTAATCATTGACAGTTTCGGTTTTTCTTTCTGGCCTTTTGTAACACTTGATAGATGAGAATGTGATCTCTAAAGTAATGCACTGAAGTCAACAAATGCTTTATATTAATTTTCTTAAAATTGCTTTTGAACGTTGTTTTATATTTCAAACAACTTAGACAAGGAGGGTGCATTTCCTCTGAAGTCACCAAGTTATTTTTTAAGATTACTAAAATAAAGTACATTTTGGGAAAGATATGTATGAAAGTAATTAAACATATGTCAGGGAGAGACAAGACAGAGAAGGTAAACAAAACTAGGTTTCCCACGTGTCCTGGGAAATCTGTAAAATACATGAAAAATGAGAGAACAATCTGTTTGGATACTTTGATAATCTAATATACCCGAAGAGGATGTACTGGATAGTGATTACAGGAATTGTTGGTCTCCTAAATTTACTTCCTCCATGGTTTCTTATCATTGCTCCCTTTCTCTTGTTTTTTCTCTCAGTACTTCAAGTATGTCTTCCCAGACGGGGTGGACACTGTGGTCGTTAAGGTCAACTCAGATATGACCTTTCCCTGCTCCGTGATGTCTGTGCAGGACATTCAGGTACAGCTGCTGTTCCTCCCCTCACACCAGACTGCTGCTGTCTTTGAGCTGCCCCTGACTTTAAGGCCAGCATACAGCAACACAAAAGGACAAAACATTTGACTTTTATTTTATTAATGATTTTGTCACTCTTATTATCAGTGGTCCCTTTTATGGAAGCCCGGCCTGTTTCTTGCCTATTCCCTTCATCTTTTAATGTCATTGTTCCCCCTGTTTCTCAGTGTCCTGTCTTTGACCTTGACAACAACGTGGCCTTCACTGGGATGTATCAGACGATGACCAAAAAAGGCGCCATCACTGTGCAGGTAGTGTTTGATACACAGTCAGACAGTTCTGCAACACTTTACGACATTTTTAGTCACTTTTTATTTTATTTTATTTTATTTTATTTTATTTTATTTTATTTTATTTATTTATTTTATTTTATGTATTTATTTATTTTATATGTTTAAGTATAGCATCTTCTTTTAATGGTTTAATATTTTAGTGTTTTATTATCTTAGAAATTTATTTTATTTTGGTGAGTTTAATTTCCGGTGTTGAGTTTTAACATCTTATTTTACCTCCAGTGTTTCCTCATAAATATATATCATGAGAGCGTTTCCTCAGTACATTCAGCAGCTTCTTTTTTATTTTTTATTTATTTATTTAATTTGTATTGCTATTATTATAATTGTTGCATATATTGTGTTCTTAACCTTAGGATTGTGGGGTGGGTTTGGGGTCGGTGCTGGGGTTGGGATTAGGATGGGGGGGGGGTTTATTTTTTCTTATAAATATATTTTTTAAATGTACTATATTTTAAGTTGTTTTTATGTGCAGCCCTTTGTGTTACAATGTCATTGTATGAAAAGCGCTTTATAAATAAAGTCTGATTGATTGATTGATTGATTTCTATATCAAACAGAGTAACCTCATATCTTTTATTTTATTTTTCTGCCACCTAGAGGAAAGATTTTCCCAGCAACAGCTTCTATGTAGTGATCGTGGTAAAAACAGAAGACGAGGCATGTGGTGGTCCGCTGCGCTTCTACCCTCTCCGTCCTGATGAGCTGATCGATGCTGGAAACAGAAGCAAAGCTATCAATGTGGTAGTCTCGCCTGCTATTAACTGTAAGTTACATATGAACTAATATAACCTGTTCTTGTGCATTTATTAAAACATATAGCTTTGTTGCGCACAAAAAATAAATTGACCAACTGCATCTTTAAACGTATAGAGTCCACAAACTCGCTTTTTTATGCAGGTATCAGCTGGTTCATTATTGTTTCTTTGGGATGCATAAGGGATAATATTACATTCGGGCAATATTGATGTATTGAAGCCAACTTATTTTCAAGGTTAAGATAACAAACTCACAAATAACCAAAGATTTTGGGATGAATATCAGTGCATCTGTCAGCATTTGCGATATTAATAATTAACATTGTTTGAATGAAAGGTTCCTCCAGTGTTTGTGCTCGCAATTTTGACATGGTCCAATCATCAGCAGAGACCCTCCTCTTCCAAATTTGATCAAATTTGAAACTAGGAAATACAAGTTGAGATTTCTAGAGCTGAAAAGTTAGAATAGATGTAATCCAGAGCTTATGAAAGGTACATCCTGAATGTTTTATATATCTCAACCACTTGTATGTCAACAGTTGGATGCCAGACTGTTTTATTATGCAGGACAGTCAGGGTCATACAGTAGAAGCATTTCAATAGACTAACGGTGACTCTGTCTTCACACTCCACAGCAGAGGTGTATGTCATGGGCATGCTGTTCTGTCTGGGTATCTTCCTCTCCTTCTACCTGCTCACCTTGCTTGTCGCCTGTGTGGAGAACAAGCGGTAAGACTTTGTTTTGTTGTCCACAGAAAGTTCATTTAGACAGGCATGATTATCTGAACCTTTAATGTCTGTCTTTTGAAGTCTGTAGCTGAACAGGAGCCTCACAGCCAAAGTGCTCACATGTATTTTGATTCAATGTAACTGTGTTCGCTTTAGATCATGGTTTGAAAAAAGGACTTCAGCTTTGTCTTAAAGAAGGAATTACACACTCACAAATATGGATTGCTTTACCTTCATACTTTATTTTAACAGATTGATACATCTACCCCCAAAAGAACACTTATCCTGAACATAATAATAATTGATAGGATTTGTATAGCGCTTTTCATGGTACTCAAAGTACAATTAAAAGGTGCATGTTATCCTCTTTGTGTCTGCAGGATGAAGAAGAGGGAGGTGTTTGAGATTCCTGCTGACATGTCTCCTGCTGAGACAGGTAACCCAGCAACTAGCTACCATGGACCAGCCCATTAGAGGCTTATAAGAGGGGGTGTGGCGAGATACCATTTTCTTAAACCTGTACATTATAGCAGATGCTATAATATGTGTTTTAATTTTAAACCACACTTAACTGGCAGTGTTATAACCATTTCCCTAGCAAGCTTTGTAATGTGGAATCTAAAATATGTGTGTGTGTGTCTGTACTGAAAGTGTGTCTTTCGCTCTCTCTCCCTCATGCTAATGTATGGTTCAGCTTCTCTGCTCGGGAAGAACGGAGATGGTATAACGACACTGTTACTCCTGTTTTTTTGCACTTACAACCCCATCACACACTGTGTTGCTTTTCTGCAGATGCTCTGCATGCGTTAGCTCACAACTCCAACTTTCTCACCATACACACAATATGGCCTTTTGAACTATGTAGTAACATAGCCATTGCATCATTCCAAGACTGTTAGTCAAGCTTTAATGGCATGCACCATAGATATAGAGGAACACGTGACTCACCTGCTTGTATTTGTTAGAGAAAGCTAGTCGTGTTTCAGTGTTTACTGTCCTGTTATTTAAGCAGTAATGTCCGGTTACTTCTCCTCACAGCTCCTCACTTAAAGTCCCAGTGAAATCAAACTAGACATTTTAGCTCTTTTTATCACCTCTTGTGCTGACTGTTCGAATTCCGGAAAAAAAAAACCTTTTTGTGTTCAATGAAACTCCTTCTCAATCCTGGCTTCATAACGACCCATGGGAACTCCTAGCTAGCAGGAAGCAAAGTATCATTAGTGTGATGTGGTGGGATGCTATCAATGTCAGGGCTATTAATGCTAATGCCCCAAAAAATCCACAACAATTCCAACCCTGGCTTCCTGCTGATACTAGAAACAGAGGCCATCAGGAATTTTTAATGGAGAGATGTTTGGCACAGTTTTTTAGGGTTTTAGTAACCCTGTATAGGATCAAGCTTTAGAAAAAGAATACCTCATAATACTGTTTGATGTGGTGTTTTTGTTTAGATTTTTTCACTGTTTCAGGCATATGCCACAGGACAATGTGTAAGACTAGATGTTTTTCTTCCTATTTATATGACAAATGTGTTTCATTTTGAAAGGATACAAAAGGTACTTCTGCCTTCTTGTAAACTTTTGAAACTAAATGTAAACAGCAGAAAGAACGATCATGGGCTCCATTCAAAAAGATCCCATTAATAATAATAATAATATTACCTTTATTATTACTTCAAAACAAGTAACAAAGTGCTTCACAAACACAATAAAAACAAAAAAGGTAAAATGTTAAAAATTAAAATAAATTCACAAAGTAAAAGCTTTACTATAAAGGTAGTCATGAGTAGGGAAATAAAATTAGGGACTGACTCTGCAAGTCTGATTTCCTCTGGCAGGCTGTTCCACAGTCAGGGGAGCTCTGACAGTAAAGGCCCTGTCACTTTTAGTTTTTAATCTAGACCGTGAACAGCTATCAGAGCACTTCCAGAGGATCTCAGACTGCATCTTGGTTTATACATTAGGTCCCACCACTTCACTGCTGCAAATGATCTAATAGTTTGTAGGGTCCCCTTTCAGACATGGACCGTTGGAGTCGTCCTAGCTTTCTTCCTCATAAGGCGCCTCTGCTAGATAAAGTTAAATAGCACTTACCTAGCTGTTTCTTGGGAACTTTAAAGGGATGGTTGTTATTTTTCTGAAGCAGGGTTGTATGAGGTATCAGTCAATACTAAGTGTATTACTCATAGTGGATTCCGGTCAGCTTAGTCCGGTCGGCTTGAGAACTAGCATGGAAGCTAGGCTATCAACTTCTGCAGATGGAGTCAATGATACCGTGTAGCTAATTTTAAGAGAGTCCAACCAAAACTGGTGTAAGTAGACGCTATATTTAGATTGTTTTTCTATGCCTTACTTTGACATCAGAAAGCCCATTTGCTACCCCTACTGTCAGTTCTTCTATCGGTGGACTTTCTTAGAAGTAGCTTAATTACACAGTAAAATTGACCTTGTGTAGAGCAGTTGATACCTTGATTCTGTACCTGGTTGTACACTAACTATTGAAAAGTACCGGTTAAACAAACCACACTCGCTGCTTCAGTCACAACTGAACACAACCATGAAGTCTGCTTCTGCGCCACTCTGTGCTCACATTTTCAGGCATTCAACTGTTACTTCAAATATGCTTCCTCTTATGTAATCATAGGTGTGCACCAGAAAGGGATACATCCGTAAAATGATAATAAAATAGATGACTTTAGCAAAAGTAAAAAAAATAAAGAGTGATATAAAATGGTTTATCACATGAATAATAAGGTAATGAATTTGTAAAGTAAATACTAAGAAACAAATATATATGGTTACTTCAATGGTTTCTACTTAAAACCATTCATTTCATCCCTTTATTTTTGCACATTTTTTCCTACTTTGTCAATATTCCTTTGAGGCCAAGCTTTCAATCAGCACAGCACTCCCATGACTTCATACGTTTTGGCATTTTGAATCTGGAACATTCGTCACACACACGTTATCTAACTGGATCCCTGCATGTGTTTGTTGCCGCCCTCAGATGTTTGTGTTTGTGTTTGTGTACTAACAGCTGAGCTGCAGTGGTGTTTGTCCCAACTAGTACTTGTTTAAGTGCATGCATTGACTCAAATGGAGTATCAAAGATGTGTTAATGTTTTTCCAGGCACGATTCCAGCAGCACCATATGAATATGGCTCCTTTGGTGAGTTTTAGGAAGCTTATTTTCTTTGTACGTCTTTGGGTTGTTATGATTTCACTTAACGAGCATTGCCCCTCTCCTCCAGCTGACAACGGCAGCACACTCAGCTCAGAGGCCATCACTGACAGTGCCACATCCACCGACAACAACTATGGTTACATGGGTATGAACAAACATGGACAAAGACTTTATTTCTTGCCCCACTAGTGTCACTTTGCAGTATGTCTTCACAGCCCGGCTTGCAGTACGGTTCCCGTGAGCAGCTCTGGTCCTTCACTGATTGTCTGTGTGTCTTTGTTCATCAGGACAGGAGCCTTTCAAACGTCGCCCTATCCTCACTCACCTTCACCAAATAGCCATCCGCATCGGTGACACGCTGCCTCCTGATTGGCCGAATCAGTTCAGAAATTTGCACCAAACCAATCAGCACAATGTGAATCAAATTCATAGACTGTATGAAAAGATGGAAGGCATGTCAACTCCTCAAAAGTGAAGCCAAAATATTTAGAGCCTTCAGACTGGCTACAGTATAAGTCATAAACCCTGCCCCCTCCACGTTAACAGATGGTGCATGAGTCAGACTTTAAAATCTAAGAAAAACATCATAGAAATGTGTCCTCACACATGGCTTCTGACATTTATCTCAGTTCTTATCATTTGATTTCATCTGAAGATATTTTTTAACTCAAGTTTAGTCTTGATTTGTTTTTTGGTGCTTTAAAAGGTCAATGATTTACAACTCTGTTGACAAATACAGCTCCTGTTGTGCTATGTGCACCAAACTAGCAGAGCAGGGGAGAAGGAAATGTAACAAACACAAACACATGAGTCATTAAACTCTCCATTACGGTTAGTGTCTGCTTCAAATCAGCTCCAGAAGCTGTTCCACTGAAGACTGTGCTGACATGATGGATCTTAGCAGTTTCATTTCTTAAGTTCAATGTGTGATTTAGGTATTGGAAGTGGCCCCAAGAGCAGATCTCTGTTGTGTAGACTCGGGCTCCTTGTGCACAAAGATTGTCTCATTAGCAGATTATTTTGGCTTCATTTTCTACAGTTGGGGGAGTTGGAGACTTGTGATCCATCTTTATATACAGTCAATGAACTAAATCAATAAGATCCAAATGTTAATGCCAGGATGTGGTCAGATATTTTATGACAGTGAAGTGCAAGAATAAAATGACCCACAATCATTTCAACATGCTATATTTTTAATGTATTTAAACATTGCATGAATTTATAAAAGGTGTGATGTTTTTGAACACCTTTGCATCCCAAAGAAAATCTCGAAATCCAAACAAACAAACAAACAAACGTTTGTCTAATCAGTTCCGGTAAATATTTCCTCCAGTGGATCAAAACCTTCTTCGCTTTATTCTGACATGCCTTGCTCTCTCTTCTTCCTCCATCAGAGCGGTCACTGGAAAGTGTTGGACGGAGCAGACACGAGTCCCTGAGTTCTGTGGAGGAGGATGATTACGACACACTGGATGACATTGACTCAGACAAAAATATAGTCCGCACCAAGGTACCCCTGTCGTCTCCATTTATATGCACTTATGATTATGAAAATTGAGTCCTGTCTGAAGACCCTTTTTAGTAGACAAAAAATAGTAATAATGTGTCGTCCTTGTTACAGAAATTTCTATGTGTGTCTGACCTGGCCCGCAAAGATAAAAGGATCCTCAGCAAGAAATACCAAATCTACTTCTGGTGAGGACAGTGTTTGGTCATCATCGATGTTACAGTGAAATCATCATGAAAACATCCTTCCAACAAACTTTTCATTCTGAAAACGTCTAATGATTATCTCCTTTCCAGGAACATCGCCACTATCGCTGTGTTTTACGCCCTGCCAGTCATCCAGCTGGTGATCACCTATCAAACGGTACACTACTGACACAAACACAATTATTCAAAACATATTAGAGGTGTCCAGATTTTAAAAAGTGATCCGACTTTGCTTTCAATTTCAACTTTTGAAATCAAAAGGAGAATTGGTAATTGTCAGTAAAAAAAAAAAACATTTCCCATAATTCCTCACATATCTGCGTGCGTTCAAAGGAGAAAAGCACTTCAGAAACAGCACAGAGAACTGTCCTGAAGCTGCAGCTGCACTCACAGAGTCGACATGGTCACTTCTAAACTCAGATATGACAGAAAATAAGATCAAACAGAAAAGAGTCACTGGTGTGGAAACATTTGGCCGTTCCTGAGACACCACAGCCTTACAGCTTCTGTAAATGCACACTGTAGTCCTGAAGAGGAAACAGTCCTACTAGGTTGTTTGCATGCAGTATAAGAATAGTATTATGATGTATGATGCTGAGATGTGACACTAATGTGACACTTACACTACCAGTCAAAAGTTTGGAAACACCTTCTCATTCAAGGGTTTGTATTTATTTTAATTATTGGAAACACTGTAGATTAATACCAAAGACATCTAAACTATGAAAGAACATATATGGAATTATTTAATTCACAAAAAATTGTTAAACAAAGCAGAATGTGTTTTATATTTTAGATTCTGTAAAGTAGCCCCCTTTTTCCTTCATGACTGCTTTGCACACTCTTGGTATTCTCTCAGTCTGCTTCATGAAGTGGTCTCCTGGAATGGTTTCTAATTAACATGAGCCTTGTCAAGAGTTCATTTGTAGAATGACTTGCCTTCTTAATGTGTTTGAGACCATCAGTTGTGTTGTTCAGAGGTAGGGTTAGTACACAATGGATAGCCCTATTTGACTACTGTTGTAATCCAGATTATGGCAAAACCAGATTATTTCATAGTTTTGATGTCTTCAGTATTAATCTACAATGTTGAAAATAATTAAGATAAATAAAAACCATTGAATGAGGTGTGTTCAAACCTTTGACTGGTAGTGTGTACAGTGCCATGCAGCCTTGCATACTCTGATTCACTCCAGCTTGGAGATTGTTGACTAATTGTTTACAACACATAAGGCAATGGTGACAGCAATATCTATTATACAGTCAAATTAAATCCAGAATAAGGAGAACTGTGACACCCTTAAAATAGATGAAAAATATGTGTATTTGTTCTGAGAAGTACTGAAAGAAATCACTGACTATTTGTTCTTCTTCTCTTCAGGTGGTCAATGTCACAGGAAACCAGGACATCTGCTTCTATAACTTCTTGTGTGCCCACCCTCTGGGAGCTCTGAGGTGTGTGTTGTCTCTTTAGGTCCTAAAAGTGATATCCACAGCAAACGCATGATGAATATATAACATACATGTGTTCTAATGTCCTTTTTTTTTGACTGAATCTCAAATGTTGTACACAGTGCATTCAACAACATCCTCAGTAACGTTGGATACGTGATGCTGGGACTCCTCTTCCTCCTCATCGTCCTCAAAAGAGATATCATCCACAATCGAGCTCTCATTCGCAATGATCTCAATGCGTTGGTAAGACGCACAGATGAGTTAGATCAAAGCGTGTCAACCTCTGTTCCTTTCTGAAACATGAATTCAAGCATCACAAACTGTGGCGTGTTAGTAGTCACAGTGTGGGGATTAACAGATTTGCTGTGCAGTTTCTAGAGACATTTTAAATCTGATTTATTGTGTTTATTGGTCAGTCGTGAATTAAATGTCCTTTTCTCAGGAATGTGGAATCCCAAAGCACTTCGGTCTGTATTATGCCATGGGAACTGCTCTGATGATGGAGGGCTTACTCAGTGCCTGCTACCACGTCTGTCCAAACTACACCAACTTCCAGTTTGGTAAGACCACTATTGTTTGTACTCTGTTTTATTTTGTAGAAGAAAAACTACTGTGACTTTATGATGTTTAAACCTGCAATCAACTCTCTTTTGCTTTGATTTTTCAGCACAGTACACTTTCTTATTTCTGTTCCATCCTCTGTAGTGTTTACAGGCTGGATGATGGGTTAGCACTCAGCATGAAGCTGCCTTTAAGGAGATTGGGAGGTCCAGGGTTCAATTCTCCTGAGCTTTTTTTGCACAACATTTGTATAGCTTTGGGGAAATTACTTACTGATTTACTTTGTTTACCCCAAGGAGCAAAGCTTTAGCATGTGATGAAATGACCAATATTTAATTTTTGAAACAGTGCTGACCACTGATGCTCAGGAAGGGTAATATGTTACTACATCTGTGTTAGTCATGTTTGTTTTTGTCTAAGATTACAAGGTAAAAGCCAGAGTTTTGCAAGAAAGTGAGCAAACCTGAGCGATATGTCAGAGAAACAATCTGAAATGATTCCTGTCATTGTTTGACTGTTTCAGATTTTAAACTGTGGAACTGTATGCTGTTATATTTCTTTGCAGACACCTCCTTTATGTACATGATTGCTGGACTCTGCATGCTGAAGCTGTATCAGAAGAGACACCCTGACATCAACGCAAGTGCTTACACTGCTTACGCCTGCCTGGCTGGTGTCATCTTCTTTTCTGTGCTGGGAGTGGTGCGTACACACAGACACACAAACACACACACAGACACAGACACACATACCTTCTAATTGAGCAGTCTGGTTGAATTTTTGATACAATCCAAAATACACCAGTTTCTCACATTGTCTGTGATGGTATGTTTGCAGGTGTTTGGAAAGGGAAACATGGTCTTCTGGATCGTTTTCTCTGTGATCCACATTCTGGCCACTCTCCTGCTCAGCACACAGCTCTATTACATGGGCCGATGGAGGTTCGGTAAGATCTCAACACACATCATCCAGCACGTTAAAACCAAGCGTGCCGGATACGGCCCTGGTGGTGAGGCTTTCAGCAGTGTGACTGCCCCCTGGTGGCTGGCTGCAGTATAGGTCAAAAAATCCGTCTTCCCCATTCATTTGAATGGGGGAGCAGTCAAACTTTAAAAAATAAATACACGTCGTACGAATGTTTCTCACATCCGTATGCTGTGGTGATATGTAGTTGGTATTTGACTGTTTTGTGTCCAAGGCCTCTTTTTTCTGAAAAGTTTCTTTTTCGTTAGTTATTAGAGTTTAAAAAACAGGGTTTTACTTCCGGGTTTCCTTTGATTCACAGCCGCCATAGAACGAAACTTCAAAGGGCACACAGCGTCTTGTGACGTTACGCTGTAGGGCGGAGCTTATTACAGTGGCTTCACAGGCTCTGGCTGCACAATGGCTGCGCCCAGGAGAGGGATTTTTTGGCTTCAGAACTGTACAACGGGAAGAGGCGGAGCAATGCTGTCCATTTTTATTTACAGTCTATGGTTAAAACCCATCAAGTCTCTCTTTAAGAAAACTGTCAAAATCTTAGACAGGAAACCTCACCATTTCCATTATTGCAACATAGTCAGGAAGTATAATATTTTAAACATTGAACATTTTCAAACCTGTACTGACATCTGTCTTGTTTTTAAATGGGCTTGCCCCTCCATCATTGATCAAATGTATAAAAAAAAACCAACACTCTGCCAGAATTGTTTTCAACTGTTGTGTTAACTTTCTGAAACGTCCTTGTACACGTTGTAGTGATCTAAACATATAACCATCACCATTATGAAAAGACTACCTCTCCTTCTCATGCACTTCACCCTCATCCCCACCACCTCAACCAAACAGATCATAACAAGCTGTGAGAGTGAAGCTGGCACAGATAATCACCCACAGTGTAGTGCATGTGCTCCTGAAAATATGAAGTCCTGAAAATGTCAGTAATACATGTGTGTGTAAAAAGGGCTCCTGAAGTGTTGTACTGCAGCTAACTCTTGTCCTCTATCCATGTCTTTGTCAGATTCTGGGGTCCTGCGCAGAATAGTGTACATCATCTACACAGACTGCATCAGACAGTGCAGTGGACCGATGTACATTGTGAGTGTTAACCAGAGAGTTCTTAACATGTTTAAGGTGTCATGTGAGAACCATTATAATAATAATAATCATAATAATAATACTAATACTAATAATAATAATAATAATAATAATAATAATAATAATTTTATTTATATAGCGCTTTTCAAAACAAATTACAAAATACTTTACAAACAATTTTTAAAAAGCAGTAGGCAAACTCAAAATCGAAAAGATAAGACACACACTACGGGGATCAACTGGGAAATTTGATACAATATGGCATCCTTTTATTTCCTACGTGGAACGATTGACAGTGCCGCTTAACGGATAAAAAGGGGTATGGCTCTGTAAGAATCACCAACTCTGCGATCTGGTGCACTTTTTAATTTATTTTTGTGTAATTTATTTATATATTTCTCCTTTAAATTGTTATGGTCTTTATTTTGCTTTTTGTTTTCTAATATCATTTTGTCTTGGCTGTCCTGTGACTGGAAGCCAATTGTATTTAATTTTGTCTGGTTTTCTCTTTATTATTTCTGTATTGTCTTTGTTGTATTTGTCTGTCCGTGTGGAAAACTCAATAAATACACCATGACTAAAAAAAAAAAAAAAAAGCAGTAGGCAGTAATTAAGGACATATCATTATCCAGCAGTAGTAAAACAAGCATCAAAGCAATAAACCATAAAATCAATAAAAAAGTCTAAAATAGTGAGTTTTTAAAAGTGACTTAAAAGACAACAGTGTGTTAGCTTCCCGGATATCCTCCAACAGGTCATTCCACAGCCTAGGGGCCCGAACAGAAAATGCTCGATCACCTTTTGTTTTTTTTGTTTGAGTGTGGAATAGTTAGTAATGACCTACCGGGGGATCTGAGGTTACATGAAGGCTGGTAGGGAGTGAAGAGCTCAGCAATGTAGTCTGCAAGCTTTAAAAGTCAACATCATCATTTTAAAATCAATTCTAAAATGGACTGAGAGAACAGTGAAGCGATTTTAAAATGTGTGTGTGATGTGTTCTCTCCTGCTGGACCTGGTTATGAGTCTGGCTGCGGAATTCTGGATCAGTTGAAGTTTATTGAGGTTATTTTGTGAGAGACAGGAGTAAAGTGAATTGCAGAAATCTAACCTGGATGAAATAAAAGCATGAATTACTGTTTCTAGGTTTTTGATTGATAAAAACGACCACATTTTTTTTACAGTTTTCTTAATTAAAAAAACAACATGGTGTTATCTTTGTTAAAACTCTTACACCGTGAGTGTTTTAACATTTCTGTAAGTGTAAGACAAAGTTTTGCCCAACAATCTGCCTCCAAAAACAAGTTAAAACTGCTCTGTATAATATCATATGTATTCCAGTGCCTTCTTTACCAATTTTCCTTCTTGTGAATCATCCTCTCCTCCTCCTCCTCCTCCTCCCTCTGCCAGGATCGAATGGTTCTTCTCGTCATGGGGAACATAGTCAACTGGTCTCTGTAAGTACACAGCGGTACCTCTGTCACTCAGCACTAAGTAGAGACCATATTATAGTACACAGCTGAATGATGGTGTCTCCTTCCTGCCTCCTCCCTGCAGAGCTGCCTACGGCCTCATAGAGAGACCAAATGACTTCGCCTCCTACCTGTTGGCCATCGCCATCTGCAACCTGCTGCTCTACTTTGCCTTTTACATCATCATGAAGGTTTGTCTTTGTATGCTGTAAAGGCACATTCAGATGCATTACAAATAAGTCTCTTTTTGCTAATCTATCATGTTTGTGTGTGTGTGTGTTTCAGCTGCGGAGTGGTGAGAGGATCCAGTGTCTTGCGTTGGTGTGTATCCTGTTCACAGCTGTGGTGTGGGGCTTTGCACTGTACTTCTTCTTCCAGGGACTCAGCACCTGGCAGGTCAGTAACTCACGCACATAGTTAAAGCTGGGGTTGGCAGTCTCAGAAAACTAGCATGAATTTGAATGTAGCATTTCCTCAGGACTCTGTCGAACCCCTCCCCTCCTCCCTCAGAGCTCCTCCAAAACGACGATTGATTGCCATCAGGACACAAAGACCATTTTAACCAGTATAACAAAAAGTGTATCTAAATCTGATTACCAACCCCAGCTTTAAGAGTCAGCATCAGCCTTTAATCAGAGCACACACTGACTCTTTTTTTTTTCTATCAAACTAATAATGTTTTGGTGTTACTTTAATATTTGCGTTCTATTCCTGACACAGAAAACTCCGGCTGAGTCTCGTGAACACAACAGGGACTGTATCCTGCTGTCATTCTTTGACGACCACGACATTTGGCACTTTCTGTCCTCCATCGCTATGTTTGGATCCTTCTTGGTATGAACTTTTTTATCATCAATGTGTTGTCAGATTATTAAGAAACGCAGTCTACAAACCTAACAAAAAAACGAATAGTTAACTATCCTCCTTCTTATTTTCATTATAAACTGAAAAATCACGAAACGGCTCAGTTTGTAGAGCAGGCGCCCCATGTATCGACGGCGGCAGCCATATTTGAAATGCGGAACTCATCCAGGCAGAGTGTGACGTAGTGTGAGCCTCCTAGCCAATAGCTATGTGTTCCCGACCGGGAGTCACGTCAGTCATGTCCTTATTTGGGCAAAACTGGTAATTTTAATATCTTCTGAACCGTCGTGTCAGAAAAAAATTCACCCCCCGTACAGTGTGTGCCGTTAGAGAGATTAGCTTCATAGGGCCAAGCTGTTTTTTGAACCAGGCTGTAAACATGTTTATTAATGCTGCAAAGATCGTCTTTTTACCATTCATATCTATGTGGTTTCCCAGCCTCAAGCGAATTTTCGATGTATTGCAGTTTATAGCACTTCCACATAGGCTTCATCGTTTGAGACCAGAGGTTGCCGCTTGGTCATTCCCCCTTCTCCTTCCCCACATTTCCGGTCTTTCTCAAGCTGCCCTTTCAAAATAAAATCAAAAAAGCCCCCTCCTTTCAAAATAACCTCACCAAACAATAACCGTGAATACCTGTTTAAGTGTGCTCCCCATCCACAGAGGCCAGTCCTCATCACAGCAGTCACGGTCTTTGTCTCTTGAGCTGTCATGCTATAAAAAATGACTTAATAAACAAAAACAAACTGAAGGAAAATAGAAGATGAGTGAGTTGATGTGCTAACCTGCTTTTCCTTAAAATAAAGACTGTTTCAAACCCATGTAAGACTCATTCTATATGTATTATGATCTCTTCCTAATATCAGACAGGATCAAGGTACTAAGTTTACAAACCTCTCTCCCCTCTCCGTCTAGGTCCTCCTTACCATGGACGACGACCTCGACTACGTCCAGAGAGACAAGATCTTCGTCTTCTAGATGCGTCAGATCTTCTGTGATGAGCTCAGCTCTTCCTCTCTGCCTTATCGCCCTCGCCTCTCTGTTTGCACCCTCTTCATGTACGTGAAAAGAAGCACAGCCAGTAGCCGTTTTTCTTTCCTCCCAGGCTGTACAGAAGGCACCTCTCTGCCTCACTGCAGCCAGTCAGGGGCGGGCATTACCCCCCCCCCCTCCCTCCACATGTGTATGGACACAAACGTGCCAACAAGATGCTGAAGTGTTTTGTCCTCTCGCTGCCATCATGAGTATAACTGTCGTAATCAATGTTTACTTACTGCTGACGATGTAATTAACAATGTACACTCAAGAGAAAAGAGAAATGATCTAAATTAACTTATTTTATACTGTCTGCATTACATTTGGCATTTCAAGTCAACAATGCATTTGGAAATGACCGTTTGTATGCTGTTTATATGCTGTATGTGTTTGTACAGATGTGTGTGTGTGTTTACAAACATAAACGTGAGAACATGGATTCTGTCTGTCAGTGGCCTTTAACGTCCAAATCATGTTAGTCACATACTGTGCTCTGATTGGTCAGATCCTTCAGCTAGCCGTCCTTCTCATTGGAGAATAACAATGGTTATGATTGTATTGACTTCTCGACTGCCCTCAAGTCTGAATGCAAAGCGGCTTATTTGCACTGTACTGTAATGAAAAACAACAGAATTTAATGTTGATATTGCAATGAGCGGTTACTGAATAAAGGACTCATTTTCAGATTCTTCTTGTGAGTCCTTTCTTTGAACTAATTGAACTGGGGCAGTGTCTTGATGTGCAAACAGAGCTGCTCTCGGGGCAATGAGGATGTGAGGATATGTCTGTACATGCATGCACCTGAAGTCACAACTGCGCCTGTAACATGATCAGTACACAAGAAAAGCATGAATATATATAAAATAATGTTTATTAAAATACTTTCTATAAAAATACAGAATATACACTAATATTTATGCACAAAGGACGTTATAAGAAAGTATTTTCTTCTTCTCTGGGCCTGCACAGACACTACGTTTACAACACTCACCTCACTTCTACAACTCTGCAAACATCAGGACATTTAAATCAACATTGATTCTAACACTGACCTCAGTTTCTGAAAACAAACATCACACAAGTCACTCACAAAACCACTGGCTTTAATACAAATGTAACCTGCCATGAACTAAAGCTTGACCTCTGTGCAGCCATAAAGCACTCTTTAGTGTTACATCCTGCCTACAGCAGCATGCAGGGTCCACAGCTGAGATATTTCAAGTAAAAGGAACAGATTAGTTACAGAAGATATGTCTTTAAAAACTTCTCTCTGATTGTCTTTACTTATTAAACCTTAAAGGAAGCCACATCTTCCCATCTGGCATCAAAGTAAACAGTTTGGCCTAATTCTGGTACAGCCTGTGATCTGTAAACATGATGTTCAAGTGCTTTAAAAAGTCTCCTGTAGGCCATTAAAAAGTCTTCAGCCCAAAGTGCCATACCTTCGTTCAGTCGTCTCTTCCTCCAGTCATAGTAGGAAGGTGGACTTTTAATCTCCTTCTCCTCTTCCCCTCCACTCTTGTGAAAATGTGTACAGCCTAACCCAGGGGGAGTGAGCTCCAGTCCAATCAGACTTCTCGTCCCAGCTCTGCCTTCCATGTCCTCTGTCTTACTACACTTTCCCTGTCTTCCCCTACTCTCTTCTTTAGTGAAAATGGGGGAGGAAGGAGAGGTAGGGCATACAGCCTAACCAGACAGGGGTGAGCTCCAAAACAAGCCTATAACCCTGGATCTGCCTTCCCTGTCCTCTTTCTAACATCATCACCTCTGTTTTTCTCTTTTCTTACCCTTCTTTCTTCCCATATGAAAATGGGGGGAGGTAGAGCACACATCCTCACTCCTCACTCCTCACTCTGTCTTTCTCTTGTCATGTTTGGGTTGTGGGGACAGCAGGGGCAACATGACTTGTCAGTATGGCATACATATTGGCATCAAGGCGTAATGGGAGGGTTTCTTCGCTGAGCACCAGTACCTGTTGTTTCTATCATATTAACTTGGTTTTAAAAAGCACTGAATGAAAGAGGTCTCAGGACTCTCACACAGCCCTGCGTGTAAACATCACAACGCTGACCTGTCACCATGTCACAGCCATTACTGCTCTAAAGTCCTCAGGGACGGTCTCATGGCAGCAGGGCTGAGGCGTGTGTGATGTCCTCAGTAATGATAGACTCGGATCTGGTTGTTGTCGTCCAGGCCCAGCTGGAGCAGGCCACTCTTGGTGGAGGGAGGCTGGTAGCGAGTAAACAGAGGTCTGGAAGGCTGAGTTAAGGACAACAAGAGAAACGGGCTGTTTCAGGGCTCTGTGGTGTGAAGTTTCACAAAGTGTTGAATACTTGAGGTTGATTTGCCAATAAGGACATTCCACAGTCTATTTCTGTGTACTGGACCATCACTGCCTCTTAAGGAAAGTCTGATAAACTAAGTAATCACTGAAGTGAACACAGCATGAGATACAACAGTTTCTAAAGACGGATTTACAAAAACGAAAGTGTCAACACTTTCGGGATAAATATATCTGAGGAAGAATGGACAAAAATGTGGGAATACCATTGAAAGTGTAGTAGTTTGCAAATATGGAGGAGATAGGAAAAGCCTGATAAGATATTCTATAACACCTTCACAGAAATCCCACTACGATGGAAATCCGCCCACATGCTGGAGGAACTATGGCAGCCAAAATGCAAACCACTACCATGTTATGTGGGACTGCCCTGTTATTGATGACTACTGGAGAGAAGTATACAGTGCCCAATAATATATTTTTGAAGATGTAATGCCTCTTATCAAGATGTTGCATTTTGGGATTATACCTCAGGATTGGTCGAAAAGAGACAAATATTTAATGAACATTCTGCTGGTTGCGGCTAAAAAGGCGTTAACCAGGAAGTGGTTCTCACAGGAGAGCCCAAACCAAAGGCTTACAGTGTGTTGCTCATTTAAACTCAACTCAAGTTTTACAGTTAGTGCAGTTAGATCTACAGAAGGATACATGCTGGTGTCTTTCTTGCGCATCTCCAGCCACTTCTTGTTGCCATCAATCAGCCCCTGCAGCCTCTGGCCATCTACCTCCGCTGACTTCTGCCCCGACCGCAGGCTGCGACCAAGTTCACTAGGATACAAAGAAATATACACAGTTCAAGGATTTGTGTTAGTGCATATATGAAAGTGAAGATATTCGTGTGATCTGAACTGATTAAATAGTTTGAGGTGTATCGCAGATTACCTGGCAGGAGTGTATGATGAGTAAGCAGAGGTTGGTCTCATGGTGCTGGAGGAGATGGGGTTCATGGCTGCCCCTGTAGAACAGAACAGTTCAGGATTAATAACAGTACCAATGTGTCATTATTGAGGCTTCAAACGACTCCTCTGTTTCCGTACCGGGGAATATCTGGCTCCATCGGCTGTTCATGAGATCCTCTGAAGCCCTCAGCCCACTGCTGATGGGAGCACTGAACAGAGGGGCGGCTGGAGGAGTGCCTTGGGAAGCCCAGGCCCAGGGCGGCTCGGAGAGCGGAGCTAAAGAGCTGGGACCCAAAGTGTGCATGTGGGGCATGGCAGGGACAGAGGTGGAGGTGGGTGCTGGAATGGAGTGAGGTTGTGAAAAAGGTGGAGGGTAGGATATGAAAGATGTGGTTCTCTGCCTTTGGGTAAGTGAACCCACCGCACTAAGGACCGTGTTAAGCTGATCTGAGATCTGGTGCAGGGACTCCGCTAACTCCTGGACCTTATCTCGGTCTGCAAGGTGACGTCCTTTTGGGAGAGAGAGAGAGAGAGAGAGAGAGAGAGAGAGAGAGAGAGAGAGAGAGAGAGAGAGAGAGAGAGAGAGAGAGAGAGAGAGAGAGAGAGAGAGAGAGAGAGAGAGAGAGAGAGGAGGGGAGGGAGTGAAAGGAGAAGTAAAACAAAACCTCAGTATGAGTGGGAAAATAGAATTTCAATGGAAGATAAGAAATAAAGCAACAAAAGAAGTGAACATGTGAAATGTGTCACCTGTGCCATCTGCTGGGTCAACAGTGCTGCTGAGGTCAGATTCAGTCACATCAAACGTCACCTTTCTCTCTCCTGCCAGCCGAGACAGATCCTCAAACAGAGGCTGAAAAGAGAAAGCAAAAAGAAAGACTGCAGTCAAGAAAAGCTATGAACACCCAACACACAAGGTAACACAATGTTACATCTAACACTGTTTACCGGCAGCGCCTGTGACCTCAATTTCAGAGTGCGACTCACAGGCACGCCACTGCTGCTAGGTTATGAAAGTTTCCATGCAGCACCTCTGCTTCCCTAAGTAGAGAGTGTTTCGTCTGTTTTAAAAGGATCTGTCTGATTCATACTTACTTTAATTTAATGGCATTTTAAGAAAACATAGAAACAACCGAGTGAAACCTGAACCTGAGAGCTGTACATTAAATAAAGGAATGTGGTTAGTTGTCCTTTTATATGCTCCTCTGTTATGTTTATAAAACTGTTTTTGAAAAATTGGAAAGCTTAAAGGTACAGTGCAGAACAGACTTGGTAAAAAGGGAATTTAAAATTCCTAAGTATGTTCACCTCAATATATATTTACACTACCAGTCAAAAGTTTGGACACACCTTCTCCTTCTATAGTTTTTATCTATTTTAATTATTGTCAACATTGTAGATTAATACTGAAGACATCAAGACGATGAAATAATCTGGTTTTGCCATAATCTGGATTACAACAGTAGTCAAATAGGACTATCCATTGTGTACTAACCCTACCTCTGAACAACACAACTGATGGTCTCAAACACATTAAGAAGGCAAGTCATTCTACAAATGAACTCTTGACAAGGCTCATGTTCATTAGAAACCATTCCAGGAGACCACTTCAGGAAGCAGACTGAGAGAATACCAAGAGAGAGCAAAGCTGTCATGAAGGAAAAAGGGGGCTACTTTACAGAATCTAAAATATAAAACATATTCTGCTTTGTTGAACACTTTTTTGTTCATTAAATAATTCCATATATGTTATTTCATAGTTTTGATGTCTTCAGTATTAATCTACAGTGTTTACAATAATTAAAATAAATAAAAACCCTTGAATGAGAAGGTGTTTCCAAACTTTTGACTGGTAGTGTGTATTTCTATATTTTTGTGAAATTAGATTAAGCCTTTTATCTACATAGGAGCTGCAGTCTTGCAACAGCATGTTCCTACAGTAGCACAGAATGGACAAAACAGTATGGTTTTTGTATTCAGTGAGTGGCTGCTGAAAATGCTTTGATTGGAGGATGACGAAGAAGAGGAGTTGTTGTAACTTGACAAATGGAGGATCATACATAACGAGCATCACACATGGTTTTTGTCCTCCAAGACCACCGTTGCATCTGGATTTTCACTAACAGGAGGGATGAGCGAGGGTGCGTTTGAATCTAGAATCAACCGCTACATATGGTTGTAAATCCCCATTTCCACACTGGACCTTCCACCACCACCTTTAATTTGACCAGCTGTTTTACTGAAATATCCCTTTAACTTAGCGTAGTGTGAGTGTTAGTGTAGGATGTTTCTCCTCACCTCTTCAGCTAGAGAGCTCTCGAGCTGCTGGAGATGCTCCTCCTTCCTCCGCAGCAGAGTGTTTCCTATCTGAACCGTCCGCTGCAGCTCCACCACTTTTCTGGCCTCCTGACAGAAAACAAAAAGTAGAGAAATACAATCTCAACACTTCAGCAATCACACAAATAACAATCCTGCAAAAAGTGCTTTATATTCCTCCACACCTGCTGGAGGTTTCTTATCATTTCCTCCGTCACTCCTCCGTCCTGGTTGGGGTCCTCAGAGGAGCTGGTCTGAGCTGCCTGCAGAGCTGCCTGTCTCTCCATGAGTCGGTTGCTCTCTTTCTCAAGGAAGCGTTTAGTTTTTTGGATGGATGCTCCATGCGAGGAGATGTAGCGTCTGAACCTGGACACATTGAGGTTAATTCATTAATTCTGCACCTAGAAAAAACTTTTACTATGTAGGCCTAAAACAGACATATTTTTCACCTGCACCCAGTTCATATCAAATTGTTAAACATGGTGCTCTCCTGACATTTTAGAACAACTCTATCTATTTTCTTCCTTACTGCCTCTACTTACTCGTCAATGCTGCTGTGGCTGTCAGGAATAGGGGAGAGCGGGGGGTCGTCCAAGTCTTCTGCATGTAGTGATGAGTCGTTTCTGTCATCAGAGGGCGCTGTGGCCCCTGTTTTCTCTGTCTTCTTGCTGTTATGTGCAGGCTCTGGTCTGGTTGAGGCACTTAATCCTTCGCCGTGTTCCATTTCACTGATTAGAAAAAGTACAGTCACAAGATAAGACTGCAGTCTGCTGAAAAAGCACAAACCTTGCCGAGTAACACAAATCACAGCATTCTTCTTACTCAAGGGATTTCACTGTCTGGAACTTGAATAAAACCCCTGATGTGACGGCATCCTGCGTCCGGAACAATACCTGATTCTGCGATTGAGTCGGTCACATCTCTCCTGTAGCAGCGTCACTCTGCTCTCCAGTCGCTCCTTATCCTCCTGGGCTTTCCTTCTCTCCTCCCTGGCTTTGTCCCTCTCCTCCCTCAGCCTCTCCTCCTCCGCCTTGGCCTCACTTCTCTCCTCCCTTGCTCTCTGCATGAGTTCTCTGGCTTGATTTTTCTCCTCTCTCATCCTCTTCAGCTGCTCGTTCAGCAGGTCTCTCTCCTGGATCAGCCGGGGTAAAGCCTGGAGACACACGCACACGAATGTGGAAATATAGAGTTTATAGTCAGACCACTGGGTGAATATGATCCCTGCTCTGGAGAGGACAAAGTCAGCTTTCCCACCTCTAGTTGTTGGTCCAGTTCATCTTCTTCCTCACCAAGCTTCCTCCTCCTCCTCTTCAGTTCTGCAGCCTGATAACAGAGAGATCATTAGACCATTCTTCTGAAGCCTTTGTATCAGTGATTCATTGTACATATAGTAGGATTACCTTTGTCTGCAGCATGGCCTCCTGGCTCTTCAGCTCCTTGGCTCTAATCTCCATCTGATCAGCCAGGTCCCTCAGGTCTGACTCCTAACAGAGGAGAAGAGATGAACTGTTGTTTAATATTTCTTAGTATTTATCATTTATCATCGAGTGAAACTGTCGGTTTCACCCACAAAGAAACAGAGACATCACTTCGAGAGGTCGACTGTATAAAACAGTGACATAGTGTCTGTGACATCAACGATTGGATTTTGAAGAGGTGGGCCTTTAGCCTCCTGGCAAACAGCTAAAATGCACCAACCTGTCGGTCACATCAGCCAGGCCTCGAGTTATACTTCAACATGGAGCATTCTATTCTTTATAATCAAAATGAATGAGTTATACAAACATTTAACACCATGTATAGTGTCTATACAAGCAGAAATTAGGTATCAAAACCAAAAACTGTTCTTTGCACCAGGCTGTAAACATGTTCCATTCCAACACGGGCTCCTCGGGCCGGTCTCTATGGACACTTGAGGAACTGCAGTTTTTTGCACTTCTGCATTGGGATCATTTTCTACTTGAGTACAGAGGAGAACCTGAGTCAACGATTAAAGACTTTGACAGGTAATGAGCCTCATACATGAACATCTCCCTAAGATTTGTTACTACATTTGTTCTTGGGAAGGTTTCCAAGAGAAGTCAGAGGCAGATGAATAAACTTGTTCTCAATAACGAACAATAAAACTGATTCTGATCTGATTCTGATATTTTTTTTGAATTCATACCCGAGTGAAAACATTCAGAATTTAAAATTTTGCAGTATAAACTAAATTTTGCATGATTGAAATAAAAGCTGATCACATTTAAATTGTGTATATCTAAATGTCTTTAATCAATAGGGTTCTGGTTAGGGAGATTTAGGACGCATAGAGGCAGAGGAGGCATAGAGCTACGAGGGAGGAGAGCTGGTATAAGAAGACGGAGGTTTATGGAGAGGAGATAGAAGCCGTGTCTCTCCTCTCTCATCATGGGCAACGTGAGATCTCTGGCTTTTAAGATGGATGAGCTAACAGGACTAGCCAGGAGTCAGAAGGAGTTTCAGGAATGTAGCAAGGTGTGCTTCGCGGAAACGTGGCTGCATCAGGATATTCTCGACCACAACGTCTCCATTGACGGCTTCCGGACTGTCCGGGCAGACCAGGATAGCACAGAGAGGGCTGTGAGCCTCCAACCATATTATCTGCACAGGGAGATCTCAAGTTCTTGTTCACAACTGCATCATGGGAAAATGAATGTCTGTCTGGTGTCACCTTGCGGGAGTGTGTCAGCTGTTTCTTCTGTATCTGTGAGTCGAGCTGTAAGCGCAGCTTCTCCAGCTGGACAGCATGTGAAGCCTGGAGATGCTCTCTGTCCTCCTGCAGAGCGGACAGTAAGCGCTCCCTCTGTGCAGTCTCCTTAGGGAGCACACACGCACGCACGCACGCACGCACACACACACACACACACACACACACACACACACACACACACACACACACACACACACACACACACACACACACACACACACACACACACACACACACACACACACACACACACACACACACACACACACACACACACACGATTATTTATATGAGCTTTAAAGATACATTCATGAGAACAGCAGTTCTTGACACAGGATCACATCTCCATCATGTGAGCTCTCTCACTTCATCTAGGTGTTTCTCCCTGATGTTGTTCATTTCTCTCCTGTGGGCCTCCCTCAGCTGCTCCAGCTTCCTCTCGTGAACACGCTGCTCTTCATCCCGCACTTCCTGAAGAACATCAGCCAGCTGGACAGAGAACAAGTTAGGTCAGAACAAAGTTATGATTTGCCTTTTTCATTTGTGGACCCTAACCCCCATGCAGACTGCAAAACACATGTTGATGATGAGGATGATGATGATGAGGATGATGATGTAAGTCTGTGTGGGTGTCCACCAACCTCTCGGTGGTACTCTGCCAGTTGCCTTTCAGGTCGTGCACTCATGAGCTCCCTCCTACTCTCTGTGAGTTTAACCTTTATACAAAGAAAAAGTGCAAACAGAGAAAGGCACAGGAAACAGAGATCATGAGTCTGTGTACGTCCGTTCAAAAACCTCACAAATGAAAATAAATTGCAAACTTATATGCTCAAGGCATACTTGATTTGATTTGTAGTTAAGATATGTTGATACAAATCTTGAAACCATAAACTTTTTAAATAATACAGGAAACAAACAGAAACCAGAGCAGAGGTCTCAAAGGGGACATCATGAGAAACATACGACCTTACAAGAAGTGTCCTCACACTAACCTTTCCATGACAACTGGTACTGATGCAAACATTGCAAACCTACTCACAAATAATGGGAGAAAATAAGCCTTTCACTCCAGGTGTATTAAAACTAAATGACACCCTTGAGTTGTGTTTGATGATGTCAAGCTATTTACTGTCTTTACTGTTCCTTGTTTTTGTGTTTGTCTTAAGCTTCTTAAAATGAAACATAATGGGCAGAAATATAAGAACATTATTTAGACTGCTTTAATTAAATTAATTCCGAAATGAGCAACAGGCAGACCAGTATCCTCCAGTCACCTCCTGCTTCAGAGAGCTCAGTTTCTCCTCCCTCTCTTCTTGGAGTCTCTTCTTCTCTGCCTGTAGTTCCTCCTCTGACTCTGCTTTCAGACGATCCAAGTCCTTCCTCTTCTTGGCCTCCAATCTGTCACGCTCTGATACTTGCTCCTCTTCGAGACTGATTCGTAACTCCTTCAGCCTGACTTCATTCTCCTCCCTGAGCACAGAACAAACACATCAGCGTTGGTGTTGAGATTGTAGCTCGGTGCCTGCAGGTGGATTAAATGCTATTCCACAAAGCAGGAAAGTTACTGCATGACTTTAGATCTGGAAGATGCAAAGTGTAAGATGAGTTTCTCATAATAAGACACTCATCAGGCCGCTGTGTTTAATAACTCTTTGTTACTTCAATTTCTGATCAGCAGATTCAGCCTCACTGCTCCTTTAATGTCATGTAATCAGTCACAAGTGGCCTCTCAAGACACATGTAGACCTCCCTGAAATTTAACAGGGGACCAGATCACTCTGGCACCTGGTCATGTTCATGTCAGGTGTAAACATAACCAGGGATTTTTAACTGACCTGAGTTTTTGTTGCTGTCTCTCCCTCTCTGCCTGGACAGACTCTCGGAGTTCCTCCAGTATCCTATCAGACTCCTTGTTCAGCCTGGCCTCCTCCTCTCTTCTCTCAGACAGGAGACGCTGCTGCAGAGCCCTGTTGAGATGCACATGTATGTGTTTAAAATCAAGCAAGTTTGTTTCAGTACAATTCAGATAAATCCCCAGTTCCATAAGGGTTGGTACGTTGTGTAATGTAATGTGTTTAATTAAAGATAGTGCAAATAAAACAAATCAGATGTTGGACGCCAGCAACACATTTCAAAACAGTCTGTACAGGGGTATGTTTACCGATGTGTTGCATCACCTCTTCTTTTGCAAACACTATTAACATTCGTGAACAAGGGACACCAGTTTCTGGAGTTTTGAAAGTGAAATGTTGCCCTTTTCTTGTCTGATCTAGGATTTCCCTTGCTTAAAAGTTCAGGGTCTCCTTTGTTGTATTTTTTGTTTCATGATGCGCAAAATGTGGAGGATGTAGCATCCTTGATTTCCAAAAAGAAGTCAAATTTTGTGTCAAACCACAGGACAGTTTTCCAATTTGCCTTGGTTCATCTTTAATATGCTACTTCCTCACCTGGTCTCTCACAGAGTGATGAACCTCATGTTACTAACCTATTGTTAATGAACCACATCAGTTTGGAGATCTTCCTACTGGTGTTTATTTCAGCATTACGTAACTTTTTCAGTGTTGTGAAGTCCCTGTCCAAACTGTTTTGAAGTCCAAACAAATTGAACTCTCCATTCTTACCTCAATCCTTCCTCGCTCTCTTCTTTCAGCCTCCTCTCCTCATCCTCCTTCTCTTCCCTCAGCCTTTCCTTCAGGAGACGCATTATTTTCTCCTTCTCCTTCAACATTTGTTCCCTGTCTTCCTCCGCCTCTTGATCCGCCTTCCTCCTATCCCTCTCCTCCTCCTCCTTCTTCTCTCTCAGACTCCTCTCCCACTCTGTCCTTTTCCTCTCCTCCTCTTCCCCTTCCTCCTTCTCTTTCCTTCCTCTGTCATCCCGTGTTCTCCAGCCAAGCTCCTCTTCCTCCTGCGGGCTGTCTTGGCTCTGTAAGGGGGATTCGGTGTCTTCTCGTTGGGTGTTTGAGGTGCGGACCAGCCGACCTCTTGAGGTTTCAGGTCTTTTTAGGCTCAGAGGTGTGCTGAGGTCTTCGTCTTTCAGATGCAGCTCGACGTTTTGTCCTGAGTGGGATGAGCTTGAGAGGGAGAGTGAAGGGCTGGACTGGTGGAGCACGAGGCGGTCAACTTTCGGAGCTGAGGGAGCCTCTTTGCCAGCAATGTGCAGATGCCTGAAGATGGAACAAGATGTTAAAGCCAAACACAACTTTCAGTGTTTTTTCATAAATGTTTACATATGTATCTTGGCCCTTCTTTTCACACAGCGGTCGATGCTTTCACAATAAAAGAGACAAGCGGGAATCTCTAGGTTGAAACATGATGAAAATAACCATCAGTTTCTGAGAATGATAGATCGACAACAAGTATCAGTACAAGCTTGAGTTACATCTATTTCTCTGAACCCAGAGCTGTCCTCATTTTAGGGTTAACAAACTCAGGGTCTGTACCTCACCTGCTTTCTAAACCCATCCTCAGGCCTCAACAGACATGATTTAAAAAGTACCACACTGGTACAATAAAAAGAACAAACCTCTTGGCAGCCTCTGGTTTCTTTGCTTTTGGCCTCTCCTCATTCTTATCTTCTTCTTCTGCTAATTCTTCTTTGTCCTCTTTCTCCAGTGGACTGACGGTGCCGGACAGATCATCCATGTCCATTTTCTCTGACAGCTGATGGAAACATGGCAAAACAGGAGAATGAATGAATGAATGAATGAATGAATGAATGAATGAATGAATGAATGAATGAATGAATGAATGAATGAATGAATGAATGAATGAGCCAGCAAATTAATGAGCCAACTAATGAATGACAGAAGGGTTAGAGTCTGACTGTAAGACTGGAGTACCTTGACATCCATGGAGGATGAAGCCTCCTCGATGTTCTTCCTCGCCTCAGACTCCTGCAGTGACACACACACACAGTAACACACTCATTGACGGGGTTAAAGTTCATGCATGCACATGTGCACACCAAAAGTAAAAAAATCCTACAAGCAACAATTAACATCGAAGCGTGCTGCCTTTTTCACAGAGTCACAGAAACACACGGCATGAGGCAAAAGCAGAGGGTGTAGAGCTGGGCAATATTGATATCTCAGTGCTCTTCCTTTACCCATATCCTGAAAGTATATTTAATGAAGAGTAATAAAGCTAAGGTTGGTAGTCACGGAAAACTAGCATGAATTTGGGTGTGGCATTTTTTATCGCCCTTTTGTTATATTTATATTGAGAAAACTTATATCACGCTAATTATTGTTATCCAATTATCGCCCAGCCCTAAGAGGGTACATGCAAAGTTTAACGACAGCAGCATGATGGGGTGCTAATTGCAAACTTGTAATCTTAAGCAGACTTTAATGGAAGCAAACAGAATCTGAAAAAGAGCAATTTGACAGCTGGAGATGGGAGTTTTGAGTCTGGTCGAAACAGCTTAAAATAAGCAGGGCCCTATGAGTTCTGTGACACAGAAAAAAAAAACTCTTTGGCGTTGGCATGCTGCTTCAATCTTTTTCTTAAAGTAACGGTATTCAGAGGATGGGGCTGTGTGCAACGTTCACAACGTTAAAGTTGCTTCAGTAATTAAGATGTCAGATTTAGTCAAACTGAAATGCTGAAACTGGAAAAAAACACTTACATAAGGGGTCACGCATATCATAAATATTTTAAAATAGTTCAATAAAAATTCATTCATCTTCATTATTTCTGAATACTTCATATTGGATAGTTGAAAAATATGTAATCACAAAGATTTTGGACACTGATGACAAAATGCGCTACAATTAAAGATAAAAAATGGACCTGATATTAGGAAAAGATCAAATTTCATAGGGCCCCACATGAGACTACAAACAGCCCGCACTGTCAATGATCAGAACGGATCAGGACTTTTCAATCCAGTCCTCAGGGGCTCCAATGAATAGTTCAAATAAAAGACTCCAGCCTGGAGAAAGCAGCCCCTAAGGAAGTGGATTCAGGGAGCTACATGCAGACACCAGGCGGGACCAGGGTCAGGTTGGGGTCGGGTAGTGAATGCAAGGTGTGGGCACACACACATAGGCAACACCAAACCGTACCTCCGCTGGAAGGGAGCATTTATCGCTCACATTCTTCATCATGCCAGCGAGAGCTTTTCTTTTTTGTTTCAGAGTTTTCGGTCGGATTTGAGCCTTTCCAGTCTCAAAAACCTCGATGACTCCCTCCTCACTCTCCGATACTTTTGAAGGCTTCAAGGCGTCTGATTCCTCCTCTACTTCTGATCCCTGCCCGTCTGTTTCTGCCCCTTTGCTTGGCACAGATCTCTCTATCACCTCCTCGTCGCTCTCTGTTAGCTTTCTCTGGCTGAGGGAGCATCTTTCCAAAGCTTCCTCGCTCTCATTCTCCTCAGCCTCCTTTCCTTTCTCTTGCCTCATTTCACTTTCCATTGCCTCCTCTCCCTCACTCTCATTCAGCCCTTCTTCATCATCTATGCTTTCCTCACTCTCATCTCCCTTTTTGCCACTTTTGTCCACCTCCTCCTCCCCCTCCTCCCCCTCCTCCCCATCCTCCTCCTCCTCACTCCTCTTGTTTTGATCACTTTTGGATCCCTCCTCCACAGCCTCATCAGTCCCTTTATCAAACATGCAGTTTTCTTCCTCTTGTTTCCCCTCCTCTTCTTTGGTATCATCATGTGTGCTCTTAATGCAGCTGTCTACCTCCTCAACACTGTTCTTTTCTTCTTTTTCATCACTCTGCTGCTTTGTACTGTGTTTAACTTCCTCTGACACTTCACCATCTCCTTCATCTTCCTCCTTTGTTTCACTTTTATGAAATTCCTCCTCTACCACTTCACTCTCCTCCCCCTTCTCTTGTTTAACACTCACAACTGACTCTTTACTTCCCTCCTGCTCTTCCTCTATCTCATCCTCCTCTTCTTTGCTTTTTCCCTCATCTACATCCTCACCCTGCTCCTCTTTTTTCTCCTCTCCTGCCTCTTCTTCCTCCCCTCCTCCTTCATCCTCTCCTCTCTCACTGTGAACGTCCTCATCTTCCAACTGTCCTCCCTCCTGCTCCTCCCCTTCCTCCCCCTCATCTATCTCTTTTGCTACCTCCTGTTCAGCAGATTGTTCAGGAACAGGGCTGACGGGGCCCGGCCTCTCCTCACTGACGTGGTTTCTGCTGCCCGCCAGTGAGGACAGGCGAAAGTTGCGGCCCCTCAAAGAGTCCTTGGGTGAAGGGGAATAGCAAGAAGAGTCCATCCATCCCACACAGGGGCACAAAGGAAGGCGTGCAGAGACACAGGGGAGATAAAAAGAATGGAGGAGGGCAGGTGAGGGAAGAAGGCTGACAAAAAAATTGAGACCCCTTCACTGCAAGATGATGGTGATCTTCACAGAACTGCATGCAAAACCAACACATCATGCATTTTCTAAGGACCAAATGAGCCATGTTAGACAACCAACACTTATACCACGAATATGTCACACAACTGAACACTTAAAACAAGCATTAATGCAGAGAAGTACACAAGTTTTCACTCTAACACTCAAACACAAACACTCACACAACAGTAGGTTTGTTTGAGATATATGAACAATAATAATTCAATGTCTTCCCTTTGATAAAGCCTTAAGGCTGATTTATGCTTCTGCGTTAATGTGTAATAGGACATGACTGAATCTTTACACATTAGTTCCTCTACATCAAACATCAAATGCTTTGTAAACGTTCATCAGAAGAGAATTTAACAACCGGGAAAGATTCATGAATCAGATCTTCAGAAAAAAAAACTCTGGGGAGGAAATCATCATATTCAGAAGGAAATAACAGAGCAGGTTGTTTTTCCTGGCAGTGATTCATGGTTCTGGTTTTCAAACAGCAAAGCAGTAACAGCGACAGTAGGTAGAGAGCAGCACAAAGAGGAAGACGCAGTAACAGCCGTGCCCGTAGGACAGATCCCAGCAGCACAGCAGCTACATGAACACAACCCAGGCCACCGCGAGGCGAGAGGTTTAAAGGTCAAAGAGGTCACATGAGAAGAGAAAAGGAACAACAGATGGTTTAGAAACACAACAACAACAACAAAGGTCCACTGTGCAGTAGACTTAGGATGATTTTAGAAATATCTTAACAGTAAGTCCAAACTTGACATATAGACATAACTTCTACATTATTAAGAGCCCCACTCTGCTGTATTAGAACATTGCATGAGATGTTTTATCTCTGAGTCATTCCTTGACAAACCTCTTCAAAATATTTTTTTACAAAGATCTTAATTTTGTGAGTTCACTTCAAAAACTAAACGACTACAACGATTAAAGAGGTGGTGTTATGCTTTAAAAAAATAAATGTTACAAAAAAATATAAAGTTCAAGTGTTGGATGTCGATGGTAAATATAGGCAAAGTTTCAGACAGTGAGGTAAACGTGTGTAAGAGTAATCCCAGGGGGAAACTGCGGGCTGCTCTAAACTGCTTGTTCAGAAAGCCACGCGAGAATTTCCCGAGAGGATGACGAGAGTTTCTCAAATGGTGACATCACAGATTGGTTGACCTTATTAAAAGAGTTAACAAACATAACACTTAGCAAACAGAAACATCCCGCCCTGCTCTTTGTTTTTGGGCCTTTTCCAAACTTACCCTGTCAGATTTGGGTCCAAAACATTCGGTCATATCAAGATTTCAAAAAGAGAAACAACGGTTAACACATATGACAACAACTTTGTTGCATGGCAACAGTGGAGGAAGCTTCCACAGTGCTTGTTTCCCAAACCAGACCAAAACAAAGAAAAAAAATTAAATTAAATTAAATTAAATTAAATTGTGTTGTTAGTCACAGATTAATCATCAGCTCAGACAGAGACTTTAACTACCACTACCAAACAGATTTCCTCTCACCCCTCATCCCCCCTCCCCTCTCTGCTCTCGTAGCCCGCGCAATCGTATTACACAACACCAATGTTCGTACATGTCCTGCTTCTCAGCAAGCATCCTTTGGTATCTTCGCAGTTTCCTTCCTTGTGTATGCGGCCATGGCCAAAGGAGGAATTGGATGTTTGTGAAGAGGCTGTCAGCTGTTGCTACAAACTTTGTTTGGGATCTTTTCGTGCTTGCTCTTTGAGGAAGTAGTGCCATACTCACAACCAATCAGAACAACGTAGTGGTTGCCACTCTCAACCAATCAGGACGGAAGGTCGGAGAGTGGCTTTGATTGGTCTGTGGTAAAGGGAGCGGTGGGAGTTTTCGCAATAATCTCAAATTACTTAATTTACTGATGAATGTTGATGTCTATGGGTATGATGACTTTTTCTCCAAACACAGCTGAAAAAAAGTTTTTTTCCCCATTGCTACCAACAGCAACTTTAAATCAAATAGATTGAAATGCTCACCAATCAGTGATGTCAGAATTTGAGTAAATCTGGTGCCCCTGTAATTCTTGTATAACTTTTTGTCTCACCCTGAGATTACTCCATCACAACTCACAACTTGAAACTTTGTCCACATTTAGTAAAACATTTAGATATCAATCCAAACCATCTTAGCTTAATGTTTACATGTAAAATAAGACAAAAGCATAATACCCCCTCTTTAAGTGAAGCTAGTTAGCTCCTTTATGGCCCAAAGCACAGAGCAGGACTCTGATTGGAGGGTGAATAAAGACAGCAGAGGAGCAAAGTCTAAGCCGGCAGTAATGGATGAACAAAAAAACAGTCTAAACTGATCGAATCTTCAATGTTAACTCAAGTAAGGATGGCTGTAAGCTACTACAGCAATCTGCTTATCAAACACAACCCAAAATTTCTGGTTGAATAAAACCAAACTATGTAAAACTAGCAAAGCAGGAGATGACTGTTGGTTCTTTTTTTGATAATCAGACAAACTTTAATACAAAATTAAAATTGATCTCAAGCTCTAAGTTGGTCTGTTACAAATCTCTTGTTCAAAAACTCCAGAACAACAAAACTTTACCTTTTATAAATATATCACACCCTTAAAGCTGTACAGCACACATGCGTTACATGCTAGCACATGGCAGTGAGCAAGAATGATGGGAACAAAGCTAGGAGCTCCTAGAAATGTGGTGTGTGTACGCTGTTGTGCGTGTGTTTTTGTGTTTGTGTATATATTTTACCTGTTGGGACGGGGGTTCTGGGCTGTGGTCTCCAGACAAGGCCAAGTCCTGCAGCTCTGGTTCTGTCCTTTCCTCCAATGGAGCTCCACCACTGGCTTCACTGTCCTGGAGCAAACACACACACGCAGCCAAAACAAAGTTAACTTTTCACTGGAACTGAAAGTTGAAAAACAGTAGAAAATACTGTTTATGGTCTTGTGAGCACTGCCTCCCCCTCTAATCAAGTGAATCAGATTCTATCAGATTAAAGGCAGAAATGTGAAATGCACTTAAAGGCCATCAATGTTTTTATAAAAGGACATCTAGCTGATGTTAAATGCATCCTTATTAGGTTTGCAGAAGCTTCTTCTCTCACGTTGAGCTCCATTTTAAGAAGATTTGATATGAATACAGCTTGAAATTATTAAGGAAAATATTCGCTCTACCTCATACTGTAGGCCTCCTCCAAGGGCATCCAGGTCCAGATGAAGGTTTTTCAGTAACCGGTCTGAACCACGAGGACTTGGCTAAAAAAATGTGACAATGTTTTTTTCATAAGGGACACATAGAACGCATTTACTGTCTACAGATAGATTGAACAACTTCATTCACTAGCAAGTCATTGTTTTTAAGTTGTGTACCTCTGTTTCTGAGATTTTGTCATCGTCTTCATCATCCTCAAAGCCAGGCAGACTCAGAGACACCCTCTCCTCATGCCTGCTGCCCAAAACACTGGATGCTCCAGCGCTCCGTGGAGCCTGAAAGAAACAGAAATTGAATACTGTACACTGAAAGGGTTTAGTAGATCAGAATTGGATCATGTGCTGCTTCATATGGCACTACCCCTAGAGTTGTCTTCAGGGGCTCCAGTCCCCCAGAGCTGCTGAGGGACCGCCGGAGAGCAGGGGCAGAACCAGAAAGTGGGCCTCCACCAGGGGCATCCAGACCTCTAAGAGGAGCCAGACTGCCGAGCGGGGAGGAGAGAGGGCCTAAGGCTGAACTCAGAGTCTGAAAAGAAAGAGGCAAAATTAACTTTTCTGAACCCGTTGACGGTATTTGACATTTACTGAGCAGAGCTTTGTGATTCCATAGTCTCTCTATGTATTTCATGGTATGACCTTTCTTTGTGTTTAGTTTTAATTTACTTCTGTACTTGTCATTGTTTTGGTGAGGGAGCTACGCTCATTTCAAAGATCTTTGAACATGTAATTTACGATCCCAATTGTTGCTTCTATTTTTTCGGTTCATGTTGGTAACTCTGTCAAAGCTCCAGTCAGATTTCTACATTTTCTAATGTATCAGCTTATATGTGCTCAATGAGCAATTGGCCATTCCCCTAAAAAATGTAGTAAGACTTGTTCATACTCATAGGTCACGCTGAATGTCGTATCTCAGCGAGCCTTTTTATCCACTTATCTAATTAGCTAAGAGAATGTACATAATCATTTTCTCCTTAATGTGAACATTTTAAAGCTCCGGTGAAGAACTTTCTGTTTGTGTCAATTTTGGCGCCCCCTCTGGACAAAGTGATACCTCTTATATCTTTGCCAACCTTGACCGGTACATGTGGAAAAATAAAAAAAACTCATCCTGCTTCTTTTAAAATATCAATCACATCAGATTTTTTTGCTGGTAGGGGTTTACTCTGGTGTGTTGTAAACTGCCGAACCTGTCACCTACCCCCTATGTACCCCGTTCCTGCTTTCACTGCTCTACTTTTCCAAGTATGCTACATTTCTTTCTTGCTTCCATCTTTTTTGCAGATTTCAGATTATACCAAGTCAGGTCAAAGTATTTTCAGCTCTGGGATGAACATTATTTAAGGGTTTATAAAAAAAAATCATGTTGTTTGTTTAATTATATACAAATATAATGTCAATTAGCAACACTCACGCCAGGGGTTTTGAGCAACTCCTTCTTCTTTTTCTCTTTCTTCTCCTTCTTTTCTTTCTTTTTTTTCTTCTCCTTGTCCTTTTTCGCCCCAGTTCCTCCTGTAGTGGCGTTGAGCTGCTCGCGCTCACGCTCCTGTGTCACCAGGCGCCGGTAATGCTCATCGCAGGGGTGATCCCAGGTTGACTGACCCGAGGAGAAGTTAAAATAGTAGATGTCCCCCGTCACATCCTGGCTGTGGAGGAGGAGGGGAGGGGAGACGGGTAAGTTTGGATATTTAGCATCAGAGTGCAGTTGGAAAATGTTTTATTATTCAATATCTAAGACGAATTACAAGGATAAAGGTTCCTTTTCTTTAAGATGCTGATTATAACTCTACCAATCCCAAAGAACAGATCAGAGCTATACTGTCTTCATTTAACATATGCCTTTAATATTGCTGTTAGAAAGGTGTTTTATAATGTATGACACTATATTTAGACAACTTCAAAGCAACTGACATCTCGGGGATGGTGCTAAGAAGTTGTCATGAACTTCTGCCTGCAGGAGAACAGACTTTAAATGAAAGAACAGAAAATCTCCCACAGGAGAAGTGTCCAACAAAGCTTCCATTTGTGCTGCATGTATCTTTTGATCCTGACTAAGAATCATACAGACTGTTCAAAACAACTTCCAGTGCTACACACCCCTTTACAAGCCCCAGTTCACCCTTTTTTCAAGGCTGTATTCTGTGGGTAGTGATTATGACGGGGCGTCATCCCAAAGCCTCCCTCCCCTGACTTACCAAGGTTTCCACTCAGGTGGCAGAGGGGCAACAATGCCTTCCCTGGCTAGCCACAGCAGCTCTGGCTCATTGTCGGGATCAATACCAATCTCTCTTGCGTACTCTTGGATTTCTGATGACAGAGAGGGAAAGAGGGATAGAAAAAAATGTAATAATGGGGGCATTCTATCAAATATCAATGACCTCTACTCTCTCATGTAGAACAAATATTTTTCTGCACTTAAATCTTTCAGAGCAAGTATTATAAAGAGGTTTGGTATACCCACATTTAGGAGAAAGGGGCACTATTGCCATATTGGACTCTTACAATTATATGACTATTAGAAATCTAATAATCAAGGTTGGGAGGTAGTCAAATATCACATTCTGTCATTAAAACCACATGAAGACTGCATGTTAAGCTATACAGCTGCTGTCAGAAAGGGTTCTCTATCATCTGTCATCATTCATTAACATACTAGTGTTGCTGAATTTAGATAAATACTTACTTCTAACTTACTTCTAACCCTTTTTTAATGTGGGTAAGTTCAACCTTTGGCTAGAATGTTTTATGATTTGAGATTTGAGATAACTTAGGAAGATTAATCTCTTCATTTTCTTCCATCACGCCACAGTTATAACTTTGACTATTGTGTACCTTGTTCAGAGGGCATATAGTTCTCATCATAGTCCTCCTCGAGGATGAGCTGGTCTCCTATGACGGCAGCTGCAGTCATGATTACTGCAGATGGAGAGAATACACAACAGCTGAAGAAAGGGAAATGTATGTAATAACAGACAACCAAAACATGGTTTCCAACACTCTCTGCTGTCCTAGCTCTTCATTATGCAGCAAAAAAAATGGTACTCCTGTTTTCAGAGAGATAAACCGAGCAGAACGAAGATCTAAAACACAACAAAATTAAACTCATCATGACGCACTCAAAAGATCTGTACACTGGAGAAACCAAACAAAGACCCAAAGTAGAATGAATTGTTATTTGACCCTAAACCGTGATTATAACTTATCTGAATATCTGTACAGTGTCAGAGATACAAAACAAAGACGTATCCTGACCAAATACAGGCTGAGTGACCACCAGCTGGCTATAGAGACAGGGAGACACAGCAGACATGGCTGCCCAGAGAGGAGCGTCTATGTGCTCACTGCTCTACAGGGGACATAGAGACAGAGATGCACTTCCTCCTCTACTGTAGCAAGTTCTCATTACTCAGAGAATCCCACTACAGGGAAATTACTAAAATGGTAACACAATTCCCAACATTAACCCCAGAAGAGAAACTGTCAGTTCTCCTGGGGGAAGGGTCAGCAGCTCCTCTGGCTGCTAAATATGTGTCTGCCTGTCACAGCCTGAGGGACGCACCATCCCATAATATTTGAGTAATATTTAAGTGAGGGTCTTATGAGCTCACCGCATCAAGTGAGGACATTGAGATATGCTGTATGGGTGACACCATTGTTCATTAATGCATATAAAATATGTAACGGATATGTGTGTATGAATCTTATGTGCTTTGGCAACAACATGTCTTTGTTCATGCCAATAAAGCAAATTGAATTGAATTGAATTGAAATGAATTGATAACTGAGCATTACCCTTCTCAATATTTTTCTGCAAATAAGACTTCTTCAACTAACTGAGTGCTGCATTGTTGTACAGACAAAAGCAGGGGCTAATTATAAAGCACAACCGTAAGCATGTGAGCAATCGTTCACCAGTAAAGCCACATTAAAGTGTTGATTAACCAAAAATATCATGTCATTTTTAAAGACAGTGAAGTATGAGCTCATCTTATCATGCTAGCATCTAAGCTAACTTCAAATTAGCTAGCTAGCTAGGCGCCATCTAGCCACTTAACATTAGCACAGCCAGAGAAGTAGTTACAGAATCGCTCATTCGTGTTTTACCGTCAACACTTTTGATCCGTTTCTGATCAGAAGTCAACCACAGTGGTGATGGCTACAAGATGCCAGACTGTATACGTAAACATTGGTCGTGTAGGTGATGGAAAGTCGAAAGTTAAAGTATAACTGACAACATCTCCAAGGACGCTTCCTCCGTTTCCTGTTGACGATGAAACGTGGCCCTGATTGGCTGAAACTCATGTGGCGTTCAGGTACCATGGGAAAGTATCATTCTATGGCCGTTCTAGTCCTCTTCCTGTAATTAGTGTACAAATGATTTTATTCCTTTTTATTTAAACTTACCTGCACACAATCATCAAATCGTTTACCATGGTGAATCAAAACTTGAAATTACAGTTTTCTTAGTACCAGTGACTTTTTTAACAAGGTGATAAAAAGTATGTAAAAAGGCCGGGCATTTTTTGGTCATTGTGTAATGATGTGGCCGAATTTAAAACTGAATAGTTATTGTTAGCCTTTCTAATTGTTTATTCCTTTATGCCAAACGCTCGTCCGCAGGGTTTCTGTAGCGGCTCAAGCACATTATTTATCTATGATATCTTCAAGTGATTGTAGCAGATAACTCACTTAACACCCTTTGATTCAGCCTGACTTTACAGGAAACTCATTACTACAATTGTTTTTGATTGATTAATGTTATCTTGCCAATACTAACGCATTATATAGAGAGATAAATCACACTATGGTGGAAAATCTTAAGTTGGCCTTAGTTTGGTGCTTCTTGTAATTTTTGTCCTCATTAATTTCAAAATGACTAGTCTTACTTTTATATTAGCTAAATATTTTCATTGCACTTGAAAGCGTCACAAGAAGTACACCTCCAGCAATTGCAGACTTTCATCAAAGCCCACAAATTGCTTTCTGTTTCATTGTGTGTTTCTTAAGGACTAAACAACTGTGAGTTAAAGTTGTAGGGAATATGTTCTGAGAGGGTAAGTAATATAGGGCCATTTACAGAGCAAATATAAAGAAAATCCATCATCCTTTTACTCTTTGCCCTGCTTAGTGAAGCAATGAAGCCATGTAAACAATTAAAACTGCATATTTTATAATTTTAGCAACCATCTCTTAAATTATGCTTGTACAATTTAGGTTTGAATTCCCCTTAATAACTTTAAAAAATCCTCTTATCCCTCTTTCCACAACGTTTTTAAGTCAGAGCTGTGTTTTCAGGTATGTTACCCTCACTGGGTTTATGCCAGTTATATGACAAGGACACATTTACTGTTGTTTTGAAAGCACAGACACTTTTTTTTTATATTATTGTAAGGCAGCAAAATGTCAGAGCTCAGACTTTCCCCTGATGGAAAACTGAGCTTCATAAAGATGATGATAACAATTTGAACAACATATACTGTAGGTAGTCTTTATGAGCTCTCATTGTTATAAATGTTTTATAATAACTCTCAATCCAACATGTATGTTAATAGACTTCAGTTTACAAATCAAAGCTTAGTGAGCATGGATTCAATTTAGAAATAAGGGAATGGTGATGTGATTTGCATGTTTTATTAGAGGAAGTTGAATGTAAGGATGTCTGATGTGTGGAAAATGGCACCTTTCCTTGTGCCTTCTATTCACAGCAGGGGGGTGTATTGACACTGTGTTGCTAAATGATGCTTTTGTTTAGTCCTGGAGCCAGGCTGGGGTAGATGTTGACACTTCTCTCTTGCAGTCAATAGTTGATTAATGCTTGTCAGAGGAAGTCAGATATAATAATTTGCCGTCCATCATTCTGCATGCTCAAAAATTTTTAGAACTGTGTCTGTTGGTGAATTAGCACAAAGCAGGATTATAGCTTCAAAGACATAACAATAAGTCTGCCTTGATCTCTTCATTCAGGGTTTGACCACAGGAGGGCAGAAGAAGGGATTGTATCATGACTGCTTTGACATAAGGCCAGCTTTCAGATATTAAGCATCGACTATATCGAGTGAACTATTAGTACTCTTTGGCTTCATGTGCTGATAGTTTGAAGATATAATATGAGTAGCTTTATTACACTAGATACTTGACACCAAACCAGGTATCAAAAATCCTTGACATGCATGTGTTCAGGTAAAAACAAATCCTGTCTCTGCCCTGTGTTTGTCTATAGAGTGGGCAGTGTACTTCTAGTAATCAGAGTGAATGACCTCCACTTTGGCAATGCTGATTTTTGCATTACAAACTGGCCTTGAAACACAGATGATCAACTCATCACCTACGCATCAACCCACAAAATACACAGTCCTACTGCGGGATAGCAAAGTGTTTGTTCTTGTTTGTGTGCTTGCAAAAATATGTCGGTCCTGAACATGATGTTGTTTTTCAAATGCACAAACATAACCTATCCCATCATTTTTGTTTACTGTAAGAAAAAAAAGTCTACCTCATGCAACTACCTCAAACCCATCTGTTTCTTCATTACATGTACTTTAACATATTCATTTCTTTACCCTTTGATCGCTGCACTACTGTCTTACCTAGGTTTGTATATATCATTTAAATGGTGACTGTTTAATGTAGGCTTGTAAAAATTTTTATGATATTAAACGTTTAGCGCTTGTACACAAAGAGTCAAGGTCTTCCCGGTCACAATCCATATACTGCATGTTAAGCTAAGTCTGATTCTAAAAAGAAATGCACGCACAGCTGACTCTTCACCAAAAGTTTTAAGGGCTAAGGACCTTGTTGAAAAAACAGATATGGAAAAAGCACAACAATGGTCTCAGTAAATTTAAAGCTTGCGTGTAAAGTTTTAACTTGTGGTGAAACATACTGAAATAAATACTGATGCCTCATTTCCGGCTACAAAAGTAACCATTGCTGTCAGCATCATGAGTGATTATTTCATTATTATCATCTTACTTTCTTATGAATCACCTGGTTGTGTTAAATAATTGACTCTGATTGTTCAACACCTTTAAAATTGTTTTTAATTCATAATGATAATAATACAAGTTAGAAACTTTATTTATGAAGCACTTTTCAAAACATGGTTACAAAGTTCTTTACAAATGAGAAAGATAATTAAAGCAAATACAACAGAAATGTGAGGAATACAGGGAATAAAAAAAGATGAAAAGGTTAAGACCACCAAAGGTAAAAGAAGTGAAACAATATGAAAAAAATAAAACACTATGAAAAGGCTTAAAACCATGAATGGCTAAAAGGAAACAAAAGAAAGAAAGGCTAAAAACAATCAAAAGATCAGAATAGAGATAGAATCCTGCCTATGATACTGTCTGAAAATTGAATAAAAGCGGCATCTGGAGGTTTTAACATGCTCAGATAACATCTCCTGTAAAAGCACATCTATATATATATTTTTTTTAAAGCGATTTAAAAGAGGATTAAGAGTTTGCCAATCTTATCTCCTCAGTTCCAGAGGATGGGGGCTCCGACAGAAAAGGCCTGGGTACCTTTGGTCCTCAGCCTCGACCTTGGAATGGCCAGCAAAGCCTTGGCTAAGGACCTCAGGTTACAACCAGGCACCTATGGGGTCCGGAGATCAGATATGGATGCAAGACCAGAGCATGCAAGGCGACAATAAAATCTTATGAGTGGAAACTCACCATGTGGCTGCTGATGATATGTCCCAGGGATAGTATGTAGAGGTAGAAGAGAAGTGATCCAGGGACTGACCCCTGGAGGACCTCAAGAGGTCAGAATAACAAAAAGCAACACTAGGGGACAACCTGTTTGTGCACCTTACAAGTGATCACACCGATTTGTGGAAATGTGTTATGGCACATCTACCACACTGTTTATGATTTCACCTCTTCCCGTTGACAATCTGGTTAGATTTAGATAGTATTGATAAACAACATGAAGGACATTTTTAGTATTACTCTCTATCTATATGGAGGGAACAAAACTTTAGGGCGCACTCACACTAGGCCCAGCTGCTCCATCCCCACTCCCCTGTTCCACACTGGCCTGCACTCACATTGCTCCAGGCCCAACAGGGTCTGATCAAGATGAGGCCTACCACTTGTACATACTATCACCTCCTTTTACGAGTTGAAATTGAAGGTAAAAAGTGAAGTGCCTAACTGTGCCATCATGAACATAAGTATGCTGGCATGAAAAAGTGGGAACCCTGAATTGACAATCCCACAATCCCCACCAGTTCTTCAAGGGAAAAAACAACAGTTTTTATTCAGACCAATACTGTTATTATTTATATCGATTTTGCAAGGTGGCAATAGGAGCGGTTGCATCATTATGTCTTGACCATTTTGCCTTCACATGCTTATGTTCGTGGAGGAGCCAACATACCGTGCCAAAGCACACCTCTACCAACTGTGCCAGGGCTGAGCAATGTACATACTGTAGCACTCACACTTGTCAAACAAACTTGAGTTTTGGGGTGGAACATGCTTGGACTATACTTCTGTGTCAAATCATGTAGCCTTGTGCCTACAGAAAAACCTATGTACTTAGTTCCAGGAAGAGAAGTTCCTGGAACTTCTGGTTGAAAAGCACCTTTAACCTGACATGCACCTCCTTAAACAACGCAGGCTTCGAGCCTTCTGGTGCACTTCTTGGTGTACTTGGTGGCAGACATTTCCAGTATCTCAGCTGTTCTATCATCTGTCTACACTGACTCAGCTGTACATGCCATCTCCTCTGACTTCTCTCTTTTCTTATGTGCAATAACTGCAGTATGATCAACTGCTGACTAGCATTTTTCAGCTCCAACGCACTGTCAATTAGCATTCAGGCTGGGTAATGCAGAGCGGAGCAGACACTCCATCGCACAACTATGTAGTGCCCACGACTGTGTGGACCACTGTGACTACACTGTAGAGTCAATGTGTAAGTATCAACCAAGCTTAAGAGTGTTGAGTTTTTCCTGTTATACTAACATACAGGATGGATTATACGACAATCAGTTTCATAAAGTTGAGTTAACATCAAATTTATCTCCAAAGAATTCATCAAATTGAGATATTGAAGCACCCACAGAAAGTTTTGCTCCATTTGTTGTTGTTGTGTCACCATTTAAGAGCATTCTGCCTCAATCTGGAACATGGTTTTCATCTGCTGGCATGACCTGACTGTAAACTAAGCTCTTTCAGAAACTGCATTATCAGTGTTAAGAGCAGTAAATGAAAAACAAGAGGCTCATAAAAGTAGAAGATATTTCCTTATCAATGGTCAAAATGACAACTCACTGCACGTTGGTTGGCATGGAATTTGCCCAAGTGTCCTCATTATTGTTTGATTAAGTGAGCATTGGGTCAGTGTTTGTAATGTGAGGATCATGATTCATGAGTACACAGCTTTTGCTCCTCTGATAATTCAGGTTATCTGAGTTCAGGGTGTCTTTTCTTACTTGCTTGCTTTACTGGCAGGGAGATGAATCTTACAAGTGACTCTCTGCAACCTGGCACTGTGCTCCACATATCCGTATTAAAGCAGAAGCGACCTCAACAGATGTGACACTGCAAAACAACATCTCCAGTTAATAAGAGTTGTATTGTTATCTGAAGTGGTGTGTTTGAGAAAATGACAGAGAGCTTCACACTGTTGCTCACAGCTGAGATAATCTCCCCTGCTGGTTTGAGAACAGTGCTCCATCATGGACGCAGCTGGAACAATGACATGACCTTTGAACCTCAGCCAGGGCCTGATCAAATGGTGGATTAAATATTTATCAGCTGCAGGCAATTACCCCACACCTGTCTGACTTTTTGATGGTCTATAAACCTAGTTGTTGATCATGAAAGAAAGTCTCTGTTTTATTGGAGTATTGATAAATCCTATCACAAGTGTAATCCTGGAAATCGTTATGTAATTGCTGAAGCAGTGGAACAAATTATTCCTTAAAGCAAACAATTGTCTCTGTAAATTGATGATATTACCTTAAATTAAGCCAGAATTATCTGGCTGGATCTTGGGCCCATAAGTGGCTCATATGATGTATTAGTGGTTGTGCCAAAATACTGTAGTTAAAGCTCAAAGTTAAAGGAGTTTTCAGCTGTTGATGAAACAGACTGAAATTAAATGAGATACCTCCTGCATCACTTAATTCTTCATGCCTCTAATGGATGTCACAGGGTAGCTGTCAAATTGAGTTCCTGTACACAAAAGCACAAGTCTTTTTTCAGCAAAATGTATTAAAAATGAGTGGTACATTTGTCGATCAAAAAAATATATATTTTTTGGAGCTACAATGAGGAGCTTTAATTCTGTCTTACCTTTGGAACTCCCTATGGACAAAGCTATGTGTTTTATCTGTTAGATGATCTTCTCCTGTACATGTTAGAGTAGTGTTTTATAATGTACAATCACATGATGCTTTCTTATGTACAATCAGAAACATGACTCACTGTGAATCATTGCATTGGCAAATGTCAAAAAAAAAAAAAAAAAAGGCTGTTTGTGTAGCGTACCTCTGATGCCCACTCAGCAGCAGCAGCAGCAGCAGCAGTAGTTATTGAAAATACTGACATAGTTATTCTTGATAGTCTAGTCGGAATTTGTTGGTCATAAAGATGTATCAGGGTTCATTTTAGTGTGTTCTACTTAAAACTCTTCAAAGGAGAATTAAAAAACATGACTTATAAATATTCAGGATAAGATCAGCAAAGAGCCAACATGCACCATCTATGTCCACAGAGGTCACCAAAATCAACACAAGCTGAGAGGGCCTCACAGGAGCTTTAACAGCTACCAAACTCCCTATTTGAAGATAATTGAAAATGTCCCATATATTTGGGATCTAAATCGTGAAACTTTTAATGTCATTAAATGGTTGCTCATTGTAACAATGGAGTGTTCACTTGTCCTCAATGTGTTACGAAACATACAACCTTAACAACTGTGTTGCCAACTAGGAGTTCTGAGTCTGTATTGATAACAGTTATGATGGCAGTAATCTAGATATCTCCTTGTGGATGCTGAATCAACGTGGTGCAGTGTAGCAAGCAGTATCAAAGGTTGCTGTTCCAGATAAGAGTCATTCTACTGACAAGACCCGTTTTACTCCTGGTCTGATGAGCTCAGAGGAGCTGATACGTGAACACTTATCTCACGGGCCAGGGCAAAAGCCCCACAGACAACAGAACAATGATTGCATACGTTGTTGAAAGGGGTCATATGCTGTGATCTGCTCTGCCCTTCACTGTTCTTGGTGTACACTGGAGGCCTGTTTACATTATATAGCATTGACACCAATAATAATAACACTCATAACACATTATCATTGACATTGCTATCTTAAGTCTCTTTAATCTGGTGTTAGTTTTGTCGTTGAAGATGGCTTCCACCTCTGAGTCTGGTTCTACTCGAGGTCTCTACCTGTTTGTAGGAAGATTTGCCATAGTGGATTAATGTCAGGCCTCTCTAAACAATATTACGAAGAGTAAAGTCTAAACCTTCTGTACATGCAATGTATCCTTATAAAACGTTTGTTGTGTTTGGCGCTACATACATTGGTGGATTTATGATTGCTTGTTGTCAGAAAATTATGGAAAATTGTAAAAAAAAAAAAAAAAAAAAAAAAAAACACATTACCAGGGCCCAGCGGTGGATCTGATTTTTTCTTCTCTTATCAACAATTCTGAAACCATGGACATATGCTTAGCTTCTCCAGATTCCCTGGTTGAAAATGAAACACATTTTCAAACTTACACTATATGGAATGGCAACTGCGACACTCTCTCTGTTCCTCTTTCAAAACCTCATTTTGCTCATTGGTGTAAGACAAATGGGTACAGTTAATAACATTAGCGTTAGTCTGGGCCTGGCAGGCCTTGATGAAGCGTGTGAAGGTGACAGCTCTGACACCTCTCTGTCTTCACAGCGTCATCAAGCTCAGCTTGGCTCCAGACCAACCAACATTTGAAGTGAATGTGTTTGATGTCGAGGGATGAGTGTAAGGACAGATGCCACAGTGTGAAATGACAGATAATAAAGGGAAATGGAAGAAGAGAGAGACAGGGAAAGGTTTAAGTGTTAAAAGGCTGTCTGTGCCTTTTGCTTCCCGTGACTCCATTGTTTAAGTGACCTTCTGTTGCTGAGCGTTATTTGGCTTTTAAATATAGATAGAGCCTCACCGCTACAGAAACCACAGGAGAGAGAAATGTGTTGGCCTTTTACACCACTTAAAAATAAAAAATCCTTTTGCAAATGTAACTAATTGCAACAAATGCAACAAATTCATGGCCGGCATGTGTTGAGATTGTATTAGAGAAGGGATTCAACTTCAATTCGAAAAAATGCACAAGACCAGATTGATTCTCCATATTGGCAAACTTCCAGATAGTTTGAGAACAAATTCTAGTGACAAACCCAAATATAACGCAACATACTTGCAGCATGCTGATTGGCTGAAGGGAATCATTAGTGGGACTATTTGGCTTTTTATTCTGTGCATTTTGTGAGAAACTTGTTAATTATTAAGTTATAAATGGAAAAGAATAAAACTCAAGCAACATGCTGCTCAAATTAGCAACTGCTCAAAGCAGTATTGATTAAAAAAAAATGTTAGAGTACTAGTATTAGGAGAGAAAGCATTGAGCATACAGGCTACAGGAACTATGTTATGCAAGAGACATAGGACAGTTGGTTAAAACCGATTGCCACAGATGACAATGATTAACCTTGCACCTAATAACCCTGCACTTTTAGACCCCTGCAGAAAGTTGTCCAAAATAGAGAGAGCAAGATTTTACCTCTATCATGCTCACTCAGAATCACTCCTGTGGCCTATATTGCAAAATGGTTGATAAAACAAGTAGGTCTGAAAGTGTATACACTTTGTTAAATTGACCTGTCAAGGTCCAACTTTAAAGTTGTCGCTCCATTTTCTGTTTTTACCGCAAACTTTCAATCAATATATTTTCTTTAAATAGTGGAGAAGAATTATATATTTCATTCAGCAAATGACAGAAGAAAAGTATAAAACTTTCCATCATGAAATGTCACCAGTTTCACTTGTGTGACAGCAGACATTCTCTGCTTTCATTATTTCATCCAAGTAATAAAAAAAAGGAAGAATATGTCCATGAACGTAATTAAAGAATAATTTGTTGTGGTGATCAATCTTAGTTCTCAAATACACAAAGCCACTGTGACAAAGTCCACTGGTGACAGAACAACAAACAGCATGGCACACTCCACTCTTTAACCTATTAATCACTGCACACTTCAATCACTTTGCTTTCTGTAAACTTAAATAAGTTTATCTGGATGCTCTTTGTATCCATTCCTGATTCTCATATTTTACATGATATCATAAGCTTCTGTGTGGATATGAGTGTATGTACTGTATGTATGTCACAAGTCACTGTCTCCTTGTTTGTTCTACTCGCCTGTGTCACTTGGGAGCCGTTTTGGCAACACTGCGAATCTTAATGTGCGTATGCTTTTCTTCACACTCTCCTTCAACAAATGGTAGCTAAGAAAACCACTGGGAGGGGGTTGACCAAAACTATTGTTTGAAGTGAAAGCTGCAAAATTAAGAAAATTTATTAGACCAGACTCCTGCCAGACTACACAGTTTTGACCATTATTTGACTCTTTTCTTTCTTTCCTAATTTCTTTTCTAGCTTCAATGTCCAAATAGTTCTTTCTTCTGTGGTATTTATCAGCATTTGATGTTGTTACTCAACACGAAAGGTCTCTGCCAGATAGAAAAAAAAAATCCTTATCAAGCATAAAAAGTACAGAAAATGTACCCAGTGTTATGTCATGCTGTCCTAAAATGTGGTAAGTTTAAACATTTAATTTAATTCAACGATTCTACCTCAGTAAAAGTTACAGCACATGCATGATACAGATAATGTGTGTCTGAATGTTTGCTGACTGATCCCATCCCAGCAGGTGACCATTGAACTCACAATCCAGTCCCCATGATGAGGGCGATGGTTGGGGGTTGAGGTCCACCTCCACGGAGACACACTGCTGCGCCCCCGCCTCACTCTGGCACTATAAAAAGTCTGCTCATGCTCAAGTTTTCAGTCTCTTCCGAGCTCCACCAGGTAAGGTGAACAGCTGCAGTAGCTTCAACTGGAATTTGAGCTGTAGAGTAGTTAGAAGAAAAGAAAACCTATTTTCTCTCTTGATTAAATTGTGAGCTGATAACTTCACTTATAATGTATCTATTTGTAACTATGAAGTAATGATGTTTAGATTTCAGAGATTTTTAGCACTTACTCTAATTTCAAGAATTTAAATCTTAACTGCTTCTGGCTGAAGATTATCTTTCAGATCAGAGAGATGTTTTGTTAATTCTTTTACCGTGATTTACTTCAAGCCTGGATCAGGATTATGTAGCAGTCCAAAACTAATCTGCTTGAGCTGTCTCTCTAATTTGTAGCCATCCTTAATCTGGACAGATTACAGGTTCTTGTGAAAGGCAGTCACATGTAAAGCCAGAACTACTTTAGATAAATTAAAGGATGAGTGTTTAGCATTAGCGGTTTGCTTACATTCAAGCTTGGTTATCCAGCTGCCACATTGTGTTAGATGTACTGGATACCTATGTTTCCATTTTTATGGGAGTTTTGTAACTTCTGAGTGTAAATTGATGTTTTTTTTACATGCTTACCGAATAACTGAATAACTGTCTACCTTTTCTCCACTACAGACTGCCATCATGAAATTTGTGACTCTTGCTCTTGCCCTTCTGCTGGCCGTCGGTAAGCACTGAATGCACTGGTCCCAGCTTGTTTAGCTCAATTATTTAAGTTCATGAACATATTTCATATTTTACCATTTGGTGTTAGTTTTTTCTGCCTCTGTTCTTGCTTATTTCTCTTTCTTACATTTCATTTTCTGTCCTTCAGGCTCGCAGGCCGTCCCCCTGCAAGCTGATGCACCTGCACCATCAATGCTGGAGCATGCACGGGGTGTTCTAGATTTATACATGACTCAGGGGAAACAAAGTCTCCTCAATGCCATAAATCAGATTGAGGACGTCCCTGCCAGGTAAGGCCATATCATCCTTCCCAGTCAGTCCCTCTCTATGTCATTCACATATGCTTATTCAGTGGTTGATTTACTTTTCCTCATACAGTCACTTTGCACAGTTCTCTCGTCTTTTATTACTTGTTATTAACTTTGAGTTAACATGGTTTGCTCCCATGTTTCTTTTTCTTCCCAGGACTAGAATGACTGAAACTGTTGAGTCTGCATTCGTAAAGATCAAGGCAGCTCAGGGAGTTGTCGCCCCCATGACTGACACCGTTGTTGGTGGCGTCATGGCTGCCACAGATGAATTCCGTCAAAGAGTCAATACTGATGTTGAGGCCCTGAAAACGGAACTTGTGCCCCTTCGCGAAAATCTGAGGACTGTTGTCGAGAAACACATTGCTGAATACAAAGCAGCATACCTCCCCGTCCTGCAAGAATACATGGACAAGCACCCTACTGAATTTGCAGACTTGAAGACAAAGTTGGAGGACATCATGGGGCAGATGCAAGAAAAAGTGAAAGCCAATGTGGAGGAGACCAAGAGTGCCATGATCCCCATTGTGGAGACTGTGAGAGGAAAGGTTAGTGGCTGGTTGCTCCAGGTAAAAGAAATGGCTGATCCCTACGTTCAGGAATATAGGGAGAAGTTGAGGGAAACAGCCACACAGGTGCAAAACGTCACCCCTGAGGAAATAGCTGACCTGAACAAGAGGCTTGAACCACTGGCCAAGGAAGCCTCTGAAAAGGTCCAAACCATGGCTATGGAAATCTACAACACCTTTAACAAGGCTTAAATCCTCTCCACCCTGTTCCTGTACCTCACCTCACCTGTCCAAGATCCATTCCACCGTCCTCTCCATTCCAACTTTCCTCACAGATCCTCCCAAAATGAAGCCGAAGCCTAATCGATGCACTTCCTTGCAACAAAATGGCGGGACTCTTGCTCTCTCTCTACCAAGCAAACATCTCACATTGTTCACACATGTAGGCATACGCAGACACATACATGCTCACACATGCTTCAATCTTTGTATGCCAGGGCAACCTGCTTACATTTTGAGTAGGAAACGTATGTGAAATACCACCAAGTGCCTAAATCTCTGTGTAATGATGCTTGTCTGATGAAAAACAGATCAATAAACATCTGACTGTTAATACAACATAATCTCTGACTCTGGCTTGAAACTGTTCTGTTTATCACTTAGATTTTTCTGAACCTTTATTTTACCAGGACTAATAATAATAATAATAATAATAATAATAATAATAATAATAATAATAATAATAATAATACTTTATTTATATAGTACTTTTCAATACAAGTAACAAAGTGATTCATAGTGGGAAATAAAAACAAAAAGAAGTGCAAAGCAAAATGCAGCGCTAAAAATAAAATGTAATAAAAACTTTAAAAAATACAAACTTATAAAACAGGCCCCTAAAATCTGAGTTAAAATTTCATAAAATCACACAATAAAATCTTTCCTGTAAAAATGTGTCTTGAGTAATGACATAAAACACGGGACTGACTCTGCAAGTCTGATCTCCTCTGGCAGGCTGTTCCAGAGTGTAGGAGCTCTGACTGAAAAAGGCCTGTCTCCTTTAGTTTTCAGTCACTATTCACACTGACATCCAAACATTATTTTATGAAAGAGTCCTAGCCAAGACAACAGCAGTAAAAGTTTCCCACAAAAACCAAGACAAACAATAGACAATAACAAGTAACCATCACATCAACCAATAAATGATCAGCGTTCAGCAGTAAAACATGTGCATACACTGGCCAAACAATCCTTAAATCTAGTTTTAAAATCCTCCAGACTGATAAAATAATCCTGTTTTAGGCTACTTTGTAGCTCAGACTAAGATGAGGGAGTAAAAACATTAAAAGCACTTTTACCAAAGACAGAGTGAGTCAGAGGAATGACACACACAATGTGTCCATGAGTCTGAAGGTTACAGCCACTGACAGTTTGAGAGATTAGCAGAGAAAATGAATAAGACATTCCAATGCTCCACTCTTCTGTTATGTAAGGAAGACAAACCTACATTTTCATACAAGACACAGCTATGTGTGTGAAAACATAAACCAGAGGCAAATCGTAATGCAGCATGGGACACCGGGTCCAACATTTTCAGAGAGGCTGAGGATGCATGTATGTGAAGAATATCACCATAGTCGAGAGGTGATAATGGTTGATTGGATGAGTTTTCTTCTGAGCAACAAAAGAAACGCAACTTCACCCTCAGTTTTTTGTTTGACTCCTGGGGATGATTAAAAGATCTATTTTAAAAACCCTGGTATTTAAATGTTGGGGCCCATTCAAATCACCTCATCTGAAAAAATAAAGATCTGACAATCATATCTTGGCGGTCCTCTTAGACCTGAAGCACATCATCTTAGTCTTGTTGGCATGCCAACCATCCTTAGTTTAAACAGATTAGAGTGGATGACATTGAAAGCAGCTTGTAGGTTGTTAGTTGCATCTGATAGGGAAAACGATAAAGTCTATAAAATTAACTTCAGTGTAAAAATGAAACTTTGTAAGATGATAATTTTATATAAATTCATCCATCTATTATCTTGACCACTTATCCCGTTCGGGGTCACGAGAGGCTGGAGCCAATCCAAGCTGACCTTGGGTGGAAGGCAGGGTACATCCTCGACAGGTCGCCAACCCATCTCAGGGCAAACATGGAAAGACAGTCAACCATTCACGCACACACTCACACTTTAGAGTGACCAATTAACCTAGTGAGCATGCTTTTGGACTGTGGGATGGAGCCGGAGTACCCGGAGAGAACCCACGCATGCACGGGGAGAACATGCAAATTCCACACAGAAGGGCACCTGCCCAACCGGTGACTCAAACCAGGAATCTTCTTGCTGTAAGGCAACAGCACTACCAACTGCAGCCCCTTTACATCAATTATTGATATAAATAACAAATAAATTAGGACCTAGAATTTATGATATCATTTAAGACCTTCATTATAGAGGCTGCTGTACTGTGTTTTTTTTGTTGCCCAGACTGCAGGTCATTGAGAATGCCATGTTGAAATATATTTTGTTCACTGAGCCCTTCCACTGTCTTTGCTGGCTCTGAGAGCTTGGATATGGGCCTGTAATCGCTTGGACTTGAAGCATCTTCACCTTTTAATATTGGAGTATAATAAGCTGCCTTCTAGACCTCAGGTATCTGACTATGACTGCTAAAAATAGAAGTTAATGGCTCAGCAGTTATATATCAGCAGCAATTTGTAAGAAGTACGGCTGAATATCATGAGGACCGGCCAAAGCAAACAAGGCCATCAGTATAAAGACTAATCATTTCTGTATAATTTAGTTATTTTAAATGCTGAAAATCGCTGCTTGGGGGTAGGTGTCAGACGAAGTGATCAATTGCATACTGCCAAAACAGCTCCTTTTTACGTTTCCTTCAGGAGATATTCTCGATGAGTGATATTTTGAGAAAGCCAAATGAGATTTGGTGTTAAAAAAAGCATAATTTACATATGAACAGGACAAAATCATCAGAGATGATAAGTACTGTTTTGTCAGCAAGGGGCGCCAAAACTGACACAAACCAAAAGTTACTTACAGGAGCTTTAAAAATAACATTGTATGAATATAACAGAAAACCTTCAGCATTATTCAAGTGCTGTATCACACAGACAGCCCTTTGAAGAGGTCATTATTGATCACTAGGTCAGTTTGAGAGGAACAATATTAATACAATCAGTTCTACTTAAGAGGGACACCCAATAACATATGAGTTATTTCTGCCTGTGGTCATGAAAGCTGTGATTAATGACCTGAGCTGGTCTATTGACTCACTTAAGTTTTGGTGTTTTATAAGGGAAAAGTCCTTTGAAATCCCTCAGGCTAGATCACTTCAACACCGCCCCATCACAGAGCCGCAGGAGGCCAGACAGACACACAAAACACCACAACCAAACCACTAAACACCTTCACTCAGCTGTAATCACACAACTTTTAATTAGTCAAAACATATTTCATTTAAGGTTTACTTTGTATGTTCTGTAGAATGGTATGCACGTTTATCATAGGTGCATGTGACACGAAACTTAGTGTGGCACAACAGAGGCAGTATTTGGGAACTTAGAATAGTAAAAGGCGGAATATCTTATTGGAAATAAGTCCAGAACTATTGAACAGTGTGCTATAGTAAAGTTTATGAATATGTAAGAATGTTTCCATACGTATATAAACTAAACCAGATATATTAATTTCAGATGGTGGTGGGGGATAACTGACTAATCGGTATGGTGTTGAAACTCTGCTCCAACAATATTGCCTATGAATAATAAAAGGAGTTTGTTGCTGTCTTCATCTGTCCACACCCAGTAACACCGGGCTGATTAGGATGTTGTTAATGTCCTACTGGTTGGACAAGACAAGCTCCACTTAAGGCTTTAGGCTATAAGAAAGGAGAGGCAGGATTTCCCAATGCTTGAAAATTGATGCGTGTGTGAGTGTGTTTGCGTGTTTGCACATACTTGAATTCACAGTTCTTGGGGCAGCATGTGCGTCGGGCCTTGATTAGTGCATGTCAGTGGCACTGTGAGTATTGTAATGGATGAGGCAGGCATAGAGGTCCCCTGTGAGGGTCTTGTGGTGTATAAAAGAAGCTTGTTCCTGGACACAGGCAGCCACTTTTAGATTTTGGGTGTACATCTAATCCAGCATCTCGCACTGGAAGAGGAAGAAGATTTTTGCTTTTAGTTCTGTGTTGCAGAACATTTTTTTGGAGGGGGGATTTGGTCTGTTGTTGGGTTTGAAGATATGACAGAGGTTGCTACTTGTTGCCGGAAGAGACAGGGGTGAAGAGAAAAGTCCAAACGGCAAACTCGTTCTTATAGATTCTCTTGTAAACCTTCAATTATGGACGGTAATTTTTTTGTTTTATCATCAGAAATGGGAGCTCAGTGGAGTTGAAGACAAAATGGAAAACAAAACAAACCACTCATCACTCATTCCCTGTACTTTCTCTTCTTCTCTCTAGTTCCACAGCTGTCTCAGAACTGCGAACTGTCTCTGCCCTGCTGTGCAAACAGGGGGTTACTGTCCAGCGCCAAGGCCCCCCAAGTCTGTGAGGTCAGAGTTCAGCTGGAGATGCAAGCACTGTGGCAGCAGTTTGACCATCTGGGCACCGAGATGATTGTTACCAAAGCTGGCAGGTAACAATAACTCTATTTCCATTAACGTACACGTCTCAGCGCTTCCTCTCTTTCCACTGCCTCATCTTTGTGTGTTTCATTGTTCACATATTGCAGGAGGATGTTTCCTACATTCCAAGTGCAAATCTCTGGGATGGATCCTGCTGCTGAATACGTCCTCCTCATGGACTTTATTCCTGTTGATAATAAAAGATACAGGTCAGACATGTGTTTAGTGTATCCTAGAGATGTTCAATTTTCAACATACCATTATTTTAAAGCTTATTTATAATATTCTATATATTTCTTCTTTGTACTTGTTAATTGCAAACTTGGTATGTGCTTGTTGGCTGCAACAGAAAGCTTCATCACCACACTCCTGTTTTACGCATCTGTAACATGTACATATGTGTGCATTAGATATGCTTTCCACAGCTCATCCTGGTTGGTGGCAGGGCGAGCAGATGTTGTAGCCCCCAGCAGGATGCATTTCCATCCAGACTCACCTGCCTCCGGAGCCCAGTGGATGAAGCAGACTGTATCCTTTGACACTCTCAAGCTCACCAACAACCTGCTGGACGACAACGGACATGTAAGTCAGTGTCTCCTGTGTGACTCCTGCATGCTTCCACCTTTCAAAGCAGACGGAGCTCAGGACACACATTATTTTGATGTTCTTTTCTTTTCAAAATGTCTGGTTATATGTTTTCTTTTACTTCCTCCTTGCCAGATGATATTGAACTCCATGCATCGCTACCAGCCACGCTTCCATGTGGTATATGTGGATCCAGGTCCTAACAGCCACTTAAATGCATACAGGAACTTCTGCTCCTTTTCCTTCCCAGAGACACGCTTTATGGCTGTCACTGCCTATCAGAACCACAGAGTAGGAAACCCAAGATGACTTCAAACTAAATTTTACCCAGGTTAACATCAGTTTGATACTAGTGTTTGAAAGCATGCACTACCTATCATCCCTCTCCTCTTTTTTTGGTCAGATCACCAAACTGAAAATTGCTAGCAACCCATTTGCTAAAGGCTTCAGGACTACAGACCCTCAGGACCGGTGAGTGTCTATCAATTATACGAGGATGGAAGCAGAAAAGCACAAATACTCTGCTACTGCACTTAAGCAGAGTTTTTATTTATGTGTCGTTTACTTGTATAATCATTTTTCGGACAACTTTTAACGTCACCTCAATATGTTTACAATAAATATCTTTACCCTCTTATGTGTTCAGAGGAAACAGACAAAAGAAAAACCTCAACTCACATGAAGTTGTGATTTATGAGCATCTCTAGCAGCATTTTGTAAGCTCTTTACTTTTCTGTCTCTCCTTGGCATTCTGTAATCATATTTGCAAAACTAAAGGTTGTTGAAAATGAAGGAGGGCTTGTTTAGATTTTAAGTGGACAACCTCAGTGGCATATCATGTCTTCCAGCTACAGTTGACTCGCACTGTCCTGCTCTACTCTGGGAATCTGTGTTCAGCTCTGGAGTGACCCAGCACTTGGTACTTTGGTAATTATTGTGGTGATGTTAATTGTTGATGATGATAATGGAAGGTCTTAAATTGTTGGTTGTTTCATTATATATTTTCCTTATTTTATTTAAAAAAAAAAAAAATTCCTTACTTACTTTTGTGCATTGCCTTTACACTGCTTGGCAGTACCTGGACCCAAATTGACTTGAAGCACTTTGTTACTCTTACTGATCTTGTTTCCTCTTGTCTAGATCTTTGCTTTTGTTGTTCTTGTTCTCGTATGTACGTCGCTTTGGATAAAAGCGTCTGCTAAATGACATTGTAACATTGTAACCTGGGCAGTAGGTAGCCTGAGGATTACAGAGTTTCAGTAGTTTACAGCGTAGGGTTCATTCAAAAGTGAGGCAGAAGTAACAGGCTATTTTGAGCATCTTACGTCTAATTCCCTGCACTGTGGCGAATATTTATGAGACAAATTGATTGTGTAAAAGGAAATCATATAACTATTCTTACATAATAAACTGAAAATAAATACTACTACCTGCATTATCCTCACATTATAGTAAGCTATAATCTGTTCTTTTCCACGTGATCATTGAAAAACTGAAAAGCGTAATATAACTAATAAAAATCAAATGAGACAGATTTTTAAACTGAACCCTGTATAACAACTGAATATAAATCAGGTTGATTTAACCAGCTGGTAGGACACCTTCAAGGTTATTTTTCACATGTTTTCAATTGCAACAGCATCCAGAGGGCATTTTATGTTTTACAAAGGCGTCCAAGAGTGTAACATGGGGGCGCTAATTGCCTACTACATACTGCTTTTGAATTTAGTATGTAGTGAAAATTTGAGTAGACATCCGGGGAGTTTTGGCATACTGCAGATTTTGCTCTTGTTCACTTACTACTTACTACATACTGAATTCTGGCCAAATCAGTACGTACTGCTAGTATAGTAGGCAGTTTTGGAAACAGCCAATCTGTATCTTACAGGAGGAACTTAGCGCCATCGTGAGCCGTGTTGACAATGCTGGGACAGATTCAGTGCAGCGAGATGTTCACTTTTGACAGTCACTGTGCATTTCTTCCAGTAGAATTAACTCTTTGAAATGTCTTCATAATATATTGAGAAATGCAGTTACTTTTTTACTCATCATCCCTCAGAGGGCCACAATTTACTGTCATTAGGCAAATACCATTCAAAGCCTGCTCTTTTTCACTTTTGATGCACCTTTGAAGAAGTTGAATCAGCACTTCTACTTTTCTTGTCTTTCTTTATATAAGTATCTGCACTTCTACATGAGTGTGTGTACCTTTGCCTCCTCTGTCAGTCATTCAGTCAGGCCTGATTAAGAAACACATCTTTACCTGGAAAAATGAGTTATATCATGACAGGATCACAGTGTATCTCTATCAGTCCATGTTATCAGCTGGTACAAAGTGATAAGGCAGCAGAGTCAATGATACCTGATCGGTGACCTTTGTATGCAGAGATGGTTCACATTAGGCAGGTTGTTGGCCATGTATGATAAAATCTGGAGGGACATGATTGATGTGATTTATGGATGTTCAAGTCTGGATTTGTATGTACAGACACCACTATATGAGTATAAGTGACCATATATGGACTGTGTGTGTGTGTGTGTGTGTGTGTGTGTGTGTGTGTGTGTGTGTGTGTGTGTGTGTGTGTGTGTGTGTGTGTGTGTGTGTGTGTGTGTGTGTGTGTGTGCGTGCGTGTGTGTGTGTATGTGTGTTTGCAGGGTGAGTAATTCTGGACTCCTGGCAGTGTGGTGCCCACCAGAGGGCAGAGCTGAGCCCCTCAGTGCCAAACATGGCGAGCAGAGAAGAAAGGGGTCAGACACTTCAGACAGTGAGTTTTGAGTTTCAGTCTTAACACAGTTATACTTTTTCATTGTAATAAGAATCCACAGTTTACACACATGGATTGTTTAAAGCTATTTGATTTATTTTTTATTCCATTATTCCTCCTCTGTGCATATTTTTCTGAATTTTTTTAGGCATTTGCCAGCCAGACCCTTCAACTTAAAACACTCTTTACAGTTTCAAATCCAACTAGATTTGAAAAAAGAGGGCATATCGACCTAGCTCCAAGCGCTGATTATTCCCTCTCCATCTGTGTTCCCCTGCATCCTCAGGATTCCAGGACCCAGCTTTGTTGTTGGAGGAGCAGTGCGGACTGTTCCATCACTATAAAGACTCTGTGGGACTCACCATAGACAGGAAAGATGGGGAGAGTATGTTAGCACCCGCTTCTTTTCTCCCTATTTCTTCCTACTGGGACTGTCCAGGATCATCTCAGGAGAGAGGCGGTCTGTTATAGAGAAAGGATGTAAAAATGAACCCACTGCTTGCTCCCATGTTTGATGTAAAACCTTATTGTGTTCTTTATAATGAATGGGAATAGTTAGTCTCTTTCACAGAATTATTTTATCTGGATTGTGCAAATGTGTCTAATGTATAATGCAAACACATAAACTCAAAGCACATAGATCAGAATAGGGTCACAGTAAATGCAATATTTTCTCTGTGTATTTATAAAACTCCAGTGCATTTATCTGAAGCCCAGAAAAAAAAATTAAAGGCATGCTCTGAACTATTTGGGTCTGATTTTTTAAATGTATTTAAATTGTACTAACTGTCAATATAATTGAAATAATATACGCTTTCCCTTATTGGCTTCAAGGAAGTAGCAATGCCTACAAGATCTGCATAGCTATCAGGATCAAAACTACATTACCCAAAAAGCTACCTGTCTCAAGGATGTCTATGAGGAAGTAGTTATAGTCATGACACTACAGTGACTTTGCCTTCAAAGTAAAACACATAATCATACATATGTCGCAATATCTCTAAACTTCATATAATTATCATTATGGTTAAAATCTGCATCACAAGAAGGCGATGTGTTTCCAAGCAAATGATCTGGTTTTAGACATCTTCACTGCCATAGGACACCTGCTGCCATTTGATCACAAGAACATCCTCAATTCGTCTTACATTTATAATCTTTCTGCATGTGAAAGTTTATTACCTACCTGAGGGAACCTTTTTGGATCAAGCCTTGAAAAAACCTTCTGCAGTATTTGTTGGCATTATAATATGGGCTGCATGTGTACTTGTCAATGCCACCCCCATCTTCATCCCTATGACTACAATTCTTTCCATCTCACAAGGGCTGAGTAAAGTCATATTGAAGAGTGGAATATTTTGTCTTGTGCCACAGATGTATGATATGTTAAATGTACTGTTTATATAGCGTTTCCTCTAGTGTTCTGACGACTCAAAGCGCTTTTACATTACAAGTCACATTCAGACCATATTGATACACCATGGCAAAGTCTGCTTTGTAAAGAGTCCATCAAATTGAACTAATCCAACGGTTAATGGGTTCATGGGTTAAGTGAGTGCCCAATGACAAATCGCCATGTTGACTGCAGGCCTGGATCGAACCCCGGCCCATTGATCAAGAGACGACTGACTCTACAACTGAACCACAGTTCCCCCAACAAGGTAACAGTAGCAATAAGGGGGAAAAAATGTCAGTCTTCATCTCACAGTGACAATTAATTTGGGAACCACAAGATAAAATAATAGGATACAATATGAAACAATATGATATATTAAGATAGAAAATGATACGACACAAAACAGTACTAAAAGACACAATATAGCACGATGCAGTACAATAAGATACAAAATAACAGTGTGTGGTACTTCATTAAATAGCCATGATAACAATAATATGACAAAACAGCGATTCTGAAATAAATAAATTGCAAGACAATCAAATGATGATACAACCATAGACTGTATAAAACATTGATATATATCTGTGACGTCACCCACCTCTTTCTGAAGCGCTGATTTGAGGCAGATCGGCGGCGGCAGCCATATTGCTGCTATCGAGCGATTGTGACGTAAAGAGGCGGGCTTTGAGCCTCCTAGCCAACAGCTACAGTGTCTCGCCGGCCAATCAAGTCAGCTGTGCCTCTCATTGGAAGGATTTCTGCTGTAAAGATTGTCTTCTTTGAATTGGTGTGTATGTGGTTTCCAGTACTTCTGGAGCCTGCTTCAAGCGGATCCTTGATGAACTGCAGTTTTTAGCACTTCTGCATTGGACTCATATTCTAAGACAGGAGGTTGCCGCTTGGATATGCGATTTATCTGACTGAGTGAAAAGTACAAATGCTGAGGTAAAATGAATGATATAATGTCTTTAACACTAAGGAGTCATAAAGTGGTAATGTGGAGAGTTATATTGGATGGGAAGCGTCAAAATATTGATATTTTGTCCCACCCTTTGTTATAATCTTAATTTCCTTAATTCACTGATAGTTTGCCCAGTTAATGAGATGCCATTCTGCATGTTCTAAGTCAGGGGTGTCAAACATATGGCCCGCGGGCCAAAACCATCCCACCAGAGGTTCCAATCCGGCCCGCGGATGACTTGCCAAAATGAAAAAATTACAGAGAAGACATTAACTGCAATTTTCCAAATAAAAGTAAAAATAAAAGTAACTGCTATATCAGATTTGTTCTCCAGGGGTTGCATACAATCGATGTGCTGATGGAGCGCACTTGAACAACGCAGGTGAGTGGGAAACCTGTGTGCTTGTTGTGTTCGCAGCAGGTCTCAGGGCTTAAAGAATATAATATTCGGCCCCATGATTAGACTCATCGAGTGAAAAATACAATAGCTGTTTTAGTAAAAATATAGTTCATTAAATGTGAACATCTTCAGAATTTACTTGTACTTTGTACTTTGTACTTTGTACTTTGTACTAAAACTAAAAGAAAAATTTGTAGTTGCCCTTCTTTGTAGGTTGTTGTGAACCTTGTTTACTTGATTTTACTGAGCTCAATTTGGGCGGTATGTGGCCCCTGACCTGAAATTAGTTTGATACCCCTGTTCCAAGTTGTTTATTGCTCGTATTGCTTTTTTATTTTGAAAATACTAAGAGGAAGTCGGGTTGTTTTGTGCTTTACCTTGACGGTGGTGCTGCTCTTGCTCTCTCGCAGCTCTGGAGGATGCAGCGGGGTGGATGGAGGAGGAGGAGGAGGAGGTGAAAGACTGGAAGGCGGTGAACAGAATGAACGGGTCCGGAGAGGGGAAGGATGCGGATTACGATAGCCCGTCGGTCAAGGATGGTTTCGGTCTTTGGAAAGGAGGATTTGCGGAGAAAACGAGCCAGGCCTGCGGTTTGTTGATTTGCTGAGCGCAGAGAGGGAGCGTGTAGTTCACCCGTCGCCTCACATTATCTGTGACACCGAGGGCTGCCAGGGTTAATTGTCAGGGTGATTGCATGTCCAGTATGTACGTACATGTTGCTTTTTCCTAGTATTGACTGGTTTCTTCTTTAAGAAAACTGGAGAAAAACACAGTGACCCTGTCCCTCTTCATGTTTGTGCCATCATGGTTTTAGCCGTCATTTTGGCATCATCACCAGCTGATCTGTTCTCCTTTGCGACTGCAGACAGGATGTCAAACTGAACAAAGCGCCACAACTTACTCATTAAAATTGCAACTTTACTGAGTTTAAACATGGATGCGTCGACGCTACAGCCCTGCTGGCTGACGGCTCTATTCATATGGACGGTGTTGTGTCTGCTCAGCCACGGTCACTCCGCGCCGGACGCCTTGGGCCTGCCTCTAGCCATCCGCGTACCACTGCGGCAAGTCGCTCGCGTCAATTCGCCTCGTTCGCCTGCCGCTGCCGCCAACACGGGGATACGCGCTGTGCGCAAGCGGAGAGGAGCGGCAGCAGGCGGTGTAAGCTTCGTGGACATGATTGACAACCTGCGTGGAAAGTCAGGTCAGGGATACTACGTGGAAATGGCTGTGGGCTCTCCTCCGCAGAAGGTAAGGGGATGGGATTATTAAAGCCATACCTGTAAAGCTTCTTACAATATAGTCTTGCACTGTTTGGCCTATCACTCATATTCTCAATTTGGCCTACACCAAAACAAAAATAAGGATGACATTCAAAATATATGTAAGTATTATTCATTGTTCCCATGGAAAGAATATGAGTCTGCAAAACTGCAGTTTTCATATTTTGTCTTTCCTGTTTAGTTGAATTTAATTTGCTGTAATGTTGCATCCAATATCAGTTTATTTTGTTTCATTTACTATTCATTTAAAAGGACCATGTATATTAATTAACACTTCTGTAAATATGCTAGAATTAGCCAAAAGGCTACTTTACATCTGCAGTCCCTTGCCAGATGTTAAAAAGGCTCCCTAAAAAATCAAAATTAAACAAAAACAAAAAATTAATATCAAATCAAAATAAGAAGGGAGAGGAGAAACCAAAACACGAACAAACAAACAAAAAAGAAAGAAAAAGAAAAAAAGAAAAGGAAAGTACAAATAGCACCATACGATTAAAATGACTAAAAGCTACATAAGGACATGATAGGACCATCTTTGAGATGGTCAATGGTAAAAAAAAATAAAAGTTATAATAATAACAATTCAAAATTGTCACATTATTAACATTGAAGTTGTAGACTTCTATTTGTTTTGAACAAACGTATTAATGTGTCTCTCCATGCTTCTCCCACTCTATTCAAACAAAAGACAAGTTATAATAACTGTGATAACAAAAGAATCAAATGACACTCACAAACACACACTGAGGTCTACATGTAGTACAGTAGGAGGTGGTGCCATTATAAACTTATGACACAACTTGATGACGGATGTACAGTTCCTCCTTTCAAGTGTAAATATCCTCTTGCTTTTATCCACAAGTAATTTAAGATATTTGATTTTGTGTAGAGGTTTGGAAGCAAAATAAAAACATAAAATACACTGTTAATACTGCTGCTGGCCCTGCAATGACAGATGGCCTGTGTGTGTACGTGCAAGTTTGTGAAAGTGAGCAAAAGCACTGAATGAGATGGATAATGGAACCATTAATTCTGCAGAGTGAGGAGTGCCAGCTGGGTGCAGCTGCGGTGTACAGGCTGGCACACAGAGGGCGACGGATAGAGGGAGGGAGAGAAAGTGATGAGATGGTAAAAAAGGAGATGAAGGAGCAGGCGAAGGTGATAGAGAGAGGGAAACAGGAAGATAAATGAATGGGAGGGAAGATGAGAGAAAGAGCGTGAATGAAAAGAGTTTCAATGAAAAGGAGAGATGGACTTGAAAGGACACAGAGAAGAAAAGACAAGGACGGGATGGAGAGCCATAGGTGGAGGTACTGCTCTGCAACAGTGACTGTCAGCCAAAAGCACACTGTTGCGATATCTGAATTGAGCATCCACCAACAAGTGGCTGGGCTTCCATAGCTGCCAGCTATTACTCATCCTGCTGGAGTGTCCACAGTCTTGGCCCGGGTGTCATAGGAAATGTTTTAATTTAGCACATCATCATATCAGACATATTGCTGTGAGAAATACACACTTCCCTTCATTAACTCCTGAGTGAGATGAAAAAACATTATTTACTCCTGTGTTATTGCAAAGGTACTCTGAGAAAGAAATCTAGTTTCTTCAAAAAATAACTTTTAGATTAATTCATATTATCATAAAACCGTATAGTGAGGACCACCCTCTGTATCACGCATGTGCTGCAGACAGTGGAATCTATGGAGCCCTCTCTGCAGGGCAAACTATGATGTATACAAGCGGCAACTATCTAAAAATATGAGTCCAATGAGGAAGAGGTAAAAACTGCAGTTCATCAAGGATCCGCTTGAGGCTGGCTCTGGAAGTACCGGAAACCACGTAATTACCAAATCAAAAAAGACAATCTTTACAGCAGAAAGAAGCATGTTTACAGCCTGGTACAAAAGACAAGTGTAGTCTGGATAGCTCATTTCTCGAGGTAATTTCAAAGATATTTAGATTATGAGTTTTCCATAATGAGAGGCACAGCTGACTTTATTGACAGGCGGGAACACTGTAGCTTTTGCCGAGGAGGCTCAAAGTCTGCCTTTTTACCTCATACTAGTTGGACAGCAGCAATATGGTGAACGCCAACGATTGGCCTCAAAACAGATGGGTGACGTCATGAATACTACGTCCATTATTTATACAGTCTATGGTCGTATGACATGACAACACATTCTTCTCTGCATAATTTGCTCTCTAAGAGACGTTTTCAAATCTGCATATGGGAAATCTATGCGCTGATAGCGATATATCTCTGAGAGTCTTATATTGTCAGAATGTTTTGCACATAGTGTGAAGCCAAATATGAACATATTCTTAAAGGTATTAAAGAATTAAACTTCTGGCATTGATCAGATATGATCAGACGATATTAATGGGTGTATGTATATATGCTGTAATTAAAGAGAATGTAAGAGAGCCTGTATCCTGTTTCAAAGAGTCTGTAAGTGTCTCATTTATTACTACGACCACTTTAGATAACCGTAACCATAACCGCACACTTATAAAGCATTTACTCTCCCTTTATATAAGAAATCTTATATCAAAGGATCTTCATGTATTCAAGCCTTTGAAGCCTGTATATTTAATTCTCATCCTTTACATAAAATGAATAAAGAGACTCTGCAATTCAGTGTACAACGAGGATATATGGTCCTGAACTCAAATGATTCAACTTGTAAAGGTGAATCAAGGTGTTTCATTTCCCTTGAGATGTTAAGCAGATGACCTTGAGTCATTTACAGTAACTTTCAGATATGTTGCGCTCTGTTCTGGTAACTACGAGCTGATTTCTCTTCCATAGAAGAGGGGGGAGGGCAAATATAATGGCTGGAACAGACGGGCGCTCTGCCAGGGAGGACAGGAAGGGAGAGGGAGAGGGAGACGGAGAGGGAGAGGGAGAGGGAGAGGGAGAGACATGAGGGAGAGACATGAGGTCTCAGTGTGTCAGGATGCAGCCTTTCGGGTTTGTGTACCAAAGAGACATCCAACCTGAGCAGTCAGCACATCTCCCTGTACAGAGTGTCTGAACAGGCAGCAGAGGAGTTTGTAGACAGTGAATGCAGGCATGCTTGTATGGAACAGATGGATGCATGTGTGCGGGTATCAAACTGTGAGGTGGACAGAGTCAGTATTTATTCTGGGCTTTCAGGCCCAGCCCTTGAGACAGCACCACTTCTCGGGGTATTTTAAGAGCCAATACATTATTGAACAGCTTGCTGTGGCTCTATGGCTGCATGTCTGTTCATCTGTTTGGCTGTTTGTGGACCGCACTGTCCATCTATATTCTCTGCACAGCGTTCACCCCACTTTCAATAAGTAATATATTACACTATGTGCTTAAACTTGAGCGAAACAAAGGAATCTGTAGGTGTCATCCTGGATAACCAGCTACCAGAACACTAGCACACATTAGCCATCAGGATGACTCAGTTAGCAGTAAGATGACTGAAACAACATGCATGGTGTGTATGAAAGCAGCAGTGCATCAGAGAAGATACTATAAATTGTGTCTACGATCTATGACAAAGAGCAGTTTATATACAGTATGTCAAAAGTATAGTGTACAAGGTTTAATGTGACGCAGGTATAGGAGGGTTTTGTACGTCTCCATTCACACTTTCGGTAACTGTTTTGACTGATTGCACATAATATGATACCCACATTGATGCAGACAGAAGAGGGGGGGTGAAAGAGAAAGAGAGTGAAAGAGAGAGAGAGAGTTGAATGAGCAACCTGAGAGGAGTGGAGAGTTAGAGTGGAGACAGAGAGGGGACGGAGAAGGGCGTTCAGGGCAACAGGAAGCAGCACAGGACACGACAAGGAAAGAGAAATTGATACAGAAGAAAGTAAATCTGTGAGGTGAGGCTTACAACTAAAAAACTGCCTGTTGTACATATTTTTTAAAAAGTTAGGATATCAATATCAAAAACAAAACATAGATATGTATTCAGAAATGGCTGTGTATGTTTTAAAGGTAGAGATGTAATGATTAAACTTTGCCCTGCTGAGAGTTACTACAATCAATTTCACAATAAAACCCAAGCTTCACTTCTACACACCCACTGATTCTTATTAAACGCACAAGTATATATTTAATAAACCTCTCTCTCCTCTCTTTGTCCCTTTAGTTGAACATCCTGGTGGACACAGGAAGCAGTAACTTTGCAGTTGGAGCAGCTGCTCATCCTTTCCTGCGGAGATACTACCATCGTTCACTGTGAGTACTCTATCTGTAAGATATACAACACATTGTGTACTCTTTAAAAACATCAGAAACTAGAGAGGAACTTCTATGAGGTGCAAATTTGCAGGTGCAGACACTCTACAGTATGTGTGCATGAATATCACCTTTGCCATAAGAATAAGCTGTACATTTATTTAGTATCTCTAAATCTGAAATATTTTCACATAAATTAAAATAAGATGTAAATTCAAACTGAAATGTCCTGAAGTTCCTTTATTCTGATTTCTGAGCAGATTTCTGAACGTTTTAACGAATCAAATATCACAATGAATGATGGAGTTCAAATCCCTCTCTCTTTTGATTCTTATCTGAGGATTTCACTGAGACTTGACTGTGAGGAGTGTGATTTTTTTCACCTCGTGCCTCCCCGTCATCTCTCCCTTGCCACTGTGGTGAAGCTCTTGGCTTTCTCTTGTGGCTTTGTCTGTGTCTGACACAGTCCATGTTCTGTTATTACACATATTGAGACTTTTAAACGTAAACTAAGAATGTATTCATTCAGTCTGGCTTTTATGTAGATTTTAACAATTTTATTACTTACTTTTTACGATTATATTGATTTTGATGTTGTTTTATTATTTTATTACATTTTTTTTTAAGTTATATTTTTGGGGCTTTATTTTATAGTGGAGAGGGCAGTGGATAGTGGAGGAAACTGGGAGAGAGTGGGGGAGTTACATGTGGGAGGGAGGCCGCAGGCTGGATTCCAACCCGGGCCACCCGCTACATGGGCGCCCAACTTAATCATTAGGCCATGTCTGTGCCCTATTTGATTAATTTTAACTATTTATTTTATTTTTATTTATTTAGTAATTTATTTTTGTATTTATCTACTGAGTTTTATTGATATTTTTAGCCTTCATTTTATTTTCAACTCTTATCCTTACCCTTTTTAATTTATTTATTTTAACTATCTATATTCTTAATATTAGTTTGATGCTTTAACCTTTTTTAATTAAATATATGTTATTGTTGTTGGTGTGCAACAATCCATTTTTTTTTTTTTTTATATGTCTTGCCATTATTTTGTTTCTGGTTCCTTCATGTTTTCAATCACTGTGAAGCACTTTGGGTTGCATTTGACTTGTATTAAAGGTGTGATATAAATAAAGCTTCATTGATTAATTGATGATAAAAATGCTGCCCGGAACAGGTACGGCTGGTAGTGCATCATACCACACAGACTTTGGGCGTTGTTTTTAATTCTTGGTGAGGTGACAGTGACGAGGATGCACCTTATGCAATGAGAACTCAATGTTACACTTGTATATCAAGTCATTCCTGTTATTATCATGTATTTACACAGACTATCCTGTATGGTTAAGGAACTGAGTAAACATGGATAAACATGAGAGCGAGTGTGGACTCTTTAATTTCCTCATCTCACCTTCTGAAAGGGAGCAGGCTTCGCTAACTTTAAGCTCTTTAATTCACTCTTTGACTAAACTTGAGTGGCACGTCTCCATTCATATTTCACATAATGAGACTTTTTGAATGTGAAACACAGAGAAAAACTTCATAGGGCTCATATATTCATAATAGATCATCAGTCCAATGCTTAGATGAAAATAATATAATGAACACGGTACATCACAATCACAAATGTATTGTTTTTTTGTTCATTGGATGAATATGTAATAGCTTTTCTTTGAGACGGATATATCTGTCTACATGGCAGCTCCTCTTTTTTATCCTCTATTTCCTAACTTATCTTCTTTTGTCTCAATCTCTCTCACATGAACATCCACCCACAGCTCTGGCTCGTACCGTGACCAGGGCAGGAGCGTGTATGTTCCCTACACCCAGGGCCGCTGGGAGGGGGAGCTGGGCACCGACCTGGTCTCTGTGCCGCATGGGCCTAACGCCACACTACGAGCTAACATCGCTGCTATCACCCAGTCTGACCGCTTCTTCATCAATGGATCAAACTGGGAGGGAATACTGGGACTGGCCTACGCTGATATAGCTCGGGTGAGAGTCATGGGTAACAGGGTGACTTAAAACCTGGAAAGATCTGCCAACTCATGGTTTCAGATACACAGTGTGACTGGGCATGGGTTAGTTTTTACGATGGATTGTGTAGTGCTAGATGGTTCAGGCATCTGGTCAGGATGCCTCCTGGAGGTCCCCCTTGGCAGGTGTTTCGGGCGTGTCCGTCTGGGAGGAGGCCACGGGGAAGACCCAGGACATGCTGGCGAGATAATATCTCTCAGCTGGCCTGGGAACGCAATGTATCAAAGTAAAAAAAACACATTATTTAAATGTTATTTGCAGTATTTATTTTCATATACATACAGAAATAGAACATTATATTTAAACATGTTTATAAATATCAACGAGAATTTAACTGTGGTATAAATGCTAAGATATTCCCGATCCCGCCTCAGGATCAGTTACATGACACCCTCCATTTTTATTACACGACAGTCTCAGGCATCGCCATCTTCGCAGTCCCACTTCAGCTTTAAATCAAAAATGCTTTAAACCACTTCTTAAATAAATGATTGGAATAATATCAGTGGAAAGACAGAGAGGGAAACAGAGAAGGGACGAAATTCGATCAGTTTCCTGGAAATTAAAATCTGAAAGCTAAAAACAGACGCTTGGTTCCGTCATTCAGAGGTAATGCTATCCAATTCACTGCAACTCTGATTCGGTCTCTCTTTCTCTCTCTCTACAGCCTGACGAGACATTGGAACCTTTCTTTGACTCTTTGGTTCGTCAGACTTCTGTCGCCAACCTCTTCTCCCTCCAGTTGTGTGGAGCTGGCTTCACCCAAAACTACTCCTTGGGCAGTGCGACTGTCGGCGGCAGCATGGTGAGGCACATCATAACACAGACTCAAACACAATGCTTCCAGTATTCTTCAAACTTGTACTGGGCTTCATTTATACCTGTACTCTTAGATCATTGGAGGAGTGGATCCATCGCTGTACGTGGAAGAGCTTTGGTACACTCCCATCCGCAGGGAGTGGTACTATGAGGTAATTATCGTACGTATTGAGGTGAATGGACTGGACCTCAACATGGACTGTAAGGAGGTAAGATGTGACAGATCATTTGATGGCTGCAAACCTAAGAAATATGACAGAATGGAACTAAAAGCTGTGTTAAGCTTTGTGAGTGTGATGATCATCCGTCTTTTACAGTACAACTATGATAAGAGCATCGTGGACAGCGGCACCACCAACCTTCGGCTGCCCAGAAAAGTCTTCCAGGCTGCAGTCAAGGCTATTGAGGCAGCTTCTTCGGTCAGTCAGACTTCCTTAGTGTTCTGTATAAAACTCTTTCTATGTATTTCTTTTGGTTTTTCTTCTACATACAGAAGGCACTACTCCTCACCCTCCCACAAACTTCTCCTGTGTCTCTGTGGTTTTCTTATTCTGCTTGATCTGTATCCTCTGACAGTCCAGTCACTACATTGCAGATGAGAAAAGATGTGGATTTAAAAAAATCTGGGTTACCTAAGTGAGTCACTGTGTGCTTTTTGCCCTGGGGTTTGCCTTGCAGGTTACACTCAGGGCTCTCTGCTTTATTGTGCTAAATTATTGGGGCTGTATCATGGATTTTTAAAGACTGCGTTCATTCCATAGACTGTATAAATAATGGACGTAGTATCCGTGACGTCACCCAATCGTCGGTGGGAGCCATATTGAAAATGTTGAGCTCAACCTAACTGCTGTTTAGCGAGTGTGACGTAAAGAGGCGGGCTTTGAGCCTCCTAGCCAACAGCTACAATGTTCCCGCCTGTCAATCAAGTCAGCTGTGCCTCTCCTAATGGAAAATGGAAAGTAATTTCAAAGTACAGAGATTACAAGAGAGGCTCTCATGTATTTCACCTGATCAACTATGACAAAGATGTGTTTCAAAGTTGTATAAGAACATGTTTCTGAAGTCACTCGAATGAATCCTCTTCACCTACTGGATTATTTCCAGCCTCCTCGTATGACTCTTATTTGGAACGAGTTGGTCTGAGGAAAGGAAAAAGATAAGTCACTTTGGCCCTGTTTTTCAGACGGAGCAGTTTCCCTCTGGCTTCTGGCTCGGGGAGCAGCTCGTATGTTGGCAGGCCGGCACAACACCTTGGAACATCTTCCCGGTCATATCGCTCTACCTGATGAGTGAAAACCACAACCAGTCCTTCAGAATCTCCATCCTACCGCAGGTAATTCACCGTACCTGCAACATTTCATAAGGCTTGATTTAAATGATGATTTCAGGTGATGGATCAACTTTATGAGGACACTTGTTGTACAGAGCCATACAAAGTAACTTCACCTCAGCCTGGTAGTCTGTCCAAATGATCGATATCTCATATTTCTCACTTTGCCTGGACTCCTGATGGGAACAAGAAATCTCTACTCAGTGCAAGCGACCTGTTGAATGCTCTCAAAAGCCTGTCATACACTTTGATATTTACTGAGGAGGCCTTTCAATAAGTTGGTTATTTCTATGAGTGGTGTACATCCTTTTTAATTCAGAGGTCCAAGGTGATTTCGCTGACTGCCTGTAATCCTGAATAAATGCAGAGTTTTCATTTCCTGTGCCCCCTCACAGGAAGTGCGGTCACAATTCCAGTCACTCTGTCTTTCTGCGATACTCTTTCAAACACTCCTCAATACAGATGAAGGTTCTGGCAAGGCCCCACGAGAAAAGAAATAATGACCACATTTCAAAGCAAATAACCTTTGAATATATTTTCTAAAGCCTTTCATAACGCTCTGAAAAGTCCATACACCATTTTGATTCAGAGACCTTGATGCTTTTAGAATGAATAAGATTTGAGTGTGAGGATTTGAAAAGAGGTTTAGCCGTGTAAACCTGTGGGAGGCTCGCGCCCTTGGTGCTGATGGCAGAATTAAATGCTCGAGAAAAGATTTCAGATTCTATCCACTCACCTTTTTAAAATGAAATAGTCACTAAAACTCTCAAACACTGTTTACAAAGAATGCTGACCCTAAACTTGAAAAGAAAATCAAAGATGGAATTACTGATGAACCACAGACAAACACTTGAGGCTGACTTTGGGTCTCTAATCTCTATTTAAGAATATACTCTCAATTTTTAATTTGCTTTTATTTCTTTTGGTTCTCTCACATTGTGCCGTAAACAAGTAGTGTAAAGAAACCTTAATGTGCCTCAGTTTGTTGATAAATACATAGAGAGCACTTTATAAACTGAGTGGTGCATTTCAAATGTAATACACAAAAACACAGCAGTGCCCTCTGGTGGACAGATTCAGAAATTATATCACCTTCTGTACATTACCTTCAGACCATTGCTTGCTGCTATTTCACTCCATTAATCCGCCAACATCAACAACCACATGCTGCACTGAGCATACCTTGCTTTATCATCAACTTAAATAACCAGAACCATAAATTACTTGTATTTAATTCATCATTTAAGATATGTTCACTAAAGTTATACAGTATATGAGTTGACATTCTTTCACATGCCGTGGACTGTATCTGAAGATGGGACACGTCGTCACCTCCTCTTGTTGTGCAAAGAAAGAGAGCCAAAGTACTCCCCCCCACCCCACCACTCCATCACTCCACCCTTAATCCCCTGACAGACGCTGACATCTTGCACATTTGAAGCCAGAGTATGAGAAGGGATCAGCTCACAGAGCATTGTTCATGTCCTGCACATTCTTTCGACCATAACTCCCATTTAACTTACCAGTGACACAAGAAAGACCCCCTAGGTGGATATAGTCTACAGTCTGACAGATTCCTGCATCAATGACTGTCATTTAAGTCGTCTTCTGCTTTTCTAATCAGCTGCACACAGCACCACGGAGGGCTTATTTGTCAACAGAGATGTCAATCATGGCATTAAACACCATTTTTTAGCATCAAATTAGCAGTTGAAATAAATTAGATATGAATAATTAAATAAGATGGAAAGGTATTTGCACATTGATTAGCATGATAAGAACTAATTTGAATAAAAGTAAAAATGTTTCAGAGTGTGTATTTGATTTTTAAGTTTGACCCACGTCCTATCTGACAACATGGAGGAGGTGGGGTTAATGACCATTTCTGCATTCAGTCAGTATGAGGAGCTTTAAATGTTTTGACTTCTCTTTTGGTGAATGGTAATTTCGTCAGTCTGTAGCTGTGTCCTTGTTCAAGGTTAGGGCTCAAAAAATCACATTTGCTGTTCCTGCTTTTTAATATGCACAACATAGTGCCACACCTGATGCAAAGCAACAATCTAATATAGTTAGCATTACGTAACTTGACTACTATCCCCAACATTTTAAACATAGATTCAAGTTTTTGATGTGTCTTGTTTTGGTATCAATCGATGTTTTCCACTGAGTTGAAACAAAATGTTTATAGTGAACATTGTTCTTTTCGGTCACTTGATAGTCTGTCACACATTTGAATTGATGTGCAAAGAATCACAGGATATGTTGGACCATGAAAGATGCACCTACTGTATGTATGGCATGCATGAGTAAAAGAAGCAATGCTAGTGAAGCTACGCCTCAAAATATAGAATACCGACCTGAACATAACAAAAGAGAAAGCATTCTCTTTAATAGAGAGTATGACTCAAAAAGGAAAGAAGATTTGACAGCGGTAACTATACTGTTTGTTTTGTTCTAATCTTGACTCGCCTTTCAAACTTTCCCTTCTTCTCCTTAATTGTCATTTATACAGCAATACCTACGACCAGTAGAGGATGTGGCCTCTGCCCAGGAGGACTGCTATAAGTTTGCCGTGTCCCAGTCCAGCACTGGTACAGTGATGGGTGCGGTCATCATGGAGGGCTTCTATGTGGTTTTCGACCGGGAAAAGAAACGTATCGGCTTTGCTGTTAGCAAGTGTCATGGTGAGGAGGAGAGGGTCGAAAAAGAATAATGGACATAGAAAGAGATTTTAGGGACTTACTAAAATGAAAGGAAATGTTTGCTACAACAGGATTTCTCAAATACATCTCTCTACTGCTGTGCTTTCAAACAATGACGATCCTCTTCTCCCATCTGCAGTTCACGATGAGTTCCGCTCAGCCCGAGTGGAAGGCCCGTTCCATGGTGTTGACCTGGAGGACTGCGGCTACAACATCCCTCAGACGGATGAGTCCACTCTTATGACCATCGCCTACATCATGGCAGGGATCTGCGCTCTCTTTATGCTGCCGCTTTGTCTCATGGTGTGCCAGTGGCGCTTCGCCCGCTGTCTCCACCCGCATGGGGACTTTGCTGACGACATATCCCTCCTGAAGTGAAGGAAGGAAAAAGGGACTGAAGAGACTTTTATTAAAAACGCAGGGTAGAGAAGGAATTTGGTAAAAGGGATGCTTATTGTTACAAATGTTGGTGCTGTTGAAACAGAGCTTTGAAAATTTTATTCAGGAGTTTAATATATACGAGTATAACAGTACGTTTACACAGTGAACAGTGCTGCCCTGAGATTGCAGAGCACTGATGTAATCTTCAGCCGTTACTAACCTGAGGGATAGAGAAAGTTGTTGTCATCAGCGTCAACTTTAAGCTTGTTTAAGCTACCGTTGCAGATCAGCAGGGCGAGAGAGACAGAGATGGGAAAAACATGAGAAAGAAAATCTGCTCTTCTTATAAATAGTGTATAAATAGACCACAGAGACGGTGGTTTCAAAGATTCGTCTCTCAACATTACAGAGTTCTATAACATGAATTAAAAAAAAGAAAGCAGACATTTAAAAATGTTGCTAAATTAAGAATTCACAACATGGATGTCATTTAAAGCTGGGGATCTATGATATAGTCAGGCATGGTTTGTTATGGTATGATTTGACTCTATGAGTGTATGATAATATGTGTGTTTAGATCTACTGTTTGTGGCTTATATGAATGAATGTTGACGTGTGAGCATGCCTGTATGTGTGCACAGCTGTTCTGTAAGTGAAGAGTATACAGAGAGATTCAATGAAGATGGTACTACTGAGAATTAACAGCATCTATTAAATTACACTATTTTGCAAATGCCAGCAACTAATTCTGCAATGCAAACCAAGCATAAAAAGGCTGATTTGATGAAAAATACAACTGTAACAGCATTTACTGCAGAAACTCAGTTTGCTTAGTGTTGAACTGAAACTACTGAACACAGTTAATATCAGATGTCACTTTCTTCTCTTATATTTATAGCCTGAATATAACTATTGTACACACAATTTGTGCATTCCAGATCCTCTATTTGTGCAGGCACATACACACACACAAAAACACACACATACACAGAGACACAGCCATACACATTGCTTTTTTTTACCGCTGCACCATTTGATGATTTGCACATGTCACACAGTACATGTAAACAAACTCAGACTTGATAGGGCTTCTTTTGCAAACAGCCTAACTCACCACATTTTTAATGGGGACCATATATGCTTGGACAAGGAAACCAGCCAAAAGTACGTATACACTCAAGAACGCTATGTATGTCAACAAGGGACTGTTTGTATTGTCCTTCAGCAAGTTGTAAATAGATAAACTCAAAACTGTATATTTATCTGTCAGGCGCTGGCAGCACTGTTGAACCAATAAAGTACTTACTGTAACTGTAACCTGATGTGATTTTCATTTTTTCAAACCAAACATTGTTCGATCTAAACTGACACACAGGCAACACAGCAAATACTTAAGATGTGCCTTTTCAGTTTAAACTGTGAAAGTTTCCACATAAACTAATTCATCTTGTGAAATAATTTTAAAGAAGGCAAACTGAAAATGAGCACCGCCTTTTCAAATGTCGATCCTTTGTCCCAGCACAAGTGGTTGTTGGCTAATTGTTGTGGCTGGCATTATCTGTAAAAGGATGCATCATTAAACCAGTTAAATTCATTATTAATTCAGATATTTGCATATTAGGCTATGCCATAGTTTTGATCAGATATTTTGTATTTGCCTTCACTTTAGAAACAAAATAAAAAAGGACAACAAAAACAACAAAAAAAACAGTGTTGGCACTACTTGTAGTAAATAGTCTGTAGTAACAGTTTTACTGTAGCTGAATGAAGATTGTCCTCTTGCATTTCAAGTAAAAAATGTGTAATGTTTTTATTTAACATTTTATTTATTTCAAATATATTCATACTAATACAAATTGATGATGATACTACTACTACTACTACTACTACTACTGCTGCTACTACTGCTGCTAATAATAATAATAAAAATAATAATAATAATAATAATTAAAATGTATTTATATAGCACTTAAAAACAGGATTACAAAGTGCTTTACAAAATATAGGGGCAATAAAAGAGACGTCAGGACAATGACTGAAATTTTGAGAATGACATAATTGGGAAGGGAATAAACAATTAAAACGACAATTATAATAATAATAATAATAATAATAATAATAATAATAATAAAAACAATACAAAAAGGCTAAAAACCACCAACATATATAAGGAAATAAAGCAATAAATCATGATAAATTAGAAGAATAAAACCACAAAAGATTAAAGATTTAGATAATTAAAGTTATGGAAGGATAAAATATATAAGATCCTGCCTCTGATACGACCCAAAAAGGGAATAAAAACAGCGTTTAGAAGATTAAAACGTGATGTACTAAAACTGATTCATTGTAGAGAGAGATTATTTTACAGCAGGGGCTACATACAAACATTGTGACACTGAAGCTTGAAATTAATCAAATGGATTGAGTTCATAACCAACAAAATACATTTATGTAGGACAGTGTATTCTAAAGGGTGCAGTATTTATACAGTGCAGTACCGATGCTGTGCCTCTGAGCCAATCAGGTAGCACGCACATTTACGTATGTACGGTATGACGTAATACGTTTAGTTTGTGAGTTGTATTTTGCGGAAGTGAAATGACAAGCTCAACATTACACAAAAAAATCGCAAGGAGCAGATGAGAGAAACACGTTTAATAGAAAGGTAAGATTTACCTTGTAAAATGACCTTATTCTTTCATGACTAATGTTTCGACTTGATGTATTTAATATCTAAAAATGAGCGTCAGGGCACTAGCTAATTTACCATGACAACAACAGTGCCTCGGCTATAACACGAGTCCAAGTTCTCCAGACTTTACCTCCATTGTTTTAAGCTTATGTTAGTAAATGTTAATTGTTACACTCTTAACCATAGCTGTAAAGTTTGAGCGTCACATTGGCAGATTATTACATTATTAACCTCCTTAGCTAGCTGCCCAACAAGCTAGCTGCCCGGCTAAATACAAAACTAAACAATCAGCAGAATGGAGAGCTAGCTTACACCAGCCGAGCAGGGAGGTAACAGGTTCGATTACACGAGGTGAAGCCTCTTTTATACAGTCTATGGGTGAAGCCAATACAGACACAAAACAGGTGGTTCCTAAAAATATCACATAAAAGGGTGTATAACGTGAGGAGCTTAACGTGAAGATCACAGATGTTGTTAATGTGACGATGTTTCAAACAGCTGAAGGTAATCTGTCACTCTGTGTTTCCGATTCAGAGGTATTTAAGTTATTATTTAATAATGAAGTCAGGTATTTGGCTACAGAGCAACGGATCTGCCCTGAAACATTATCCGATATCTCTGATCAATATCCACACACCGAATACCCTTCACATATACTGTATAACAACACTATCATCTGGAAAAAAATACTGTTTGGTTGTCTTTGTAATACATGTGGCTGTGTTAAAACAATAATATTTGATTTATTATTCTAGCTCATGACCAATTATAGTAGATTAAAAATGTCTTTTTTTGCTTTGACTTCTCAGACTGAATTTACTTTTGATTATTATTATTATTTTAAACTCTTATTCGTTAGTTTTTTGGAAAATGCTTTGTTATAGATAAGTGTTTTATTCAAATTTGTTTTTATCATTATTATTATTATTTATTTATTTGTAAGAAATGTGCTTCACAAAAGTGAGGGTCCAAGTGATAGGGTGAGTAACAAGGTTACTACTACAACAGCAGCAAAGACAGTGAAAATGATTCATTAATAAGAACAACATTAAGACAGTTACAAAAAATATTAATACAAATAAATGAAAAAAACACTAACAATTAAACAAAAAAACAAAAATCAAAACAGTAAACAGTAAAGAAATAAAAAATTAGTAATACAATAGATCAAACCGAAATGATACATCACATTGCAAGAGGCAAGTGCAAATAAATAGGAGAGCAATCATGGTACCTGTTAATTTCCATGGGGTAATCAACATGTTTTGTGTCTTGAGAAAGTAAACATGTGTATGAGGGTATGAAGGTGAGTGCACAGGTGGTGGTGGGTTCCTATAAGATTAAAAGGAAAGGGAGAATAAGTCAAGTCAAGTCAAACTTTATTTATATAGCACATTTAAAAAACAACCACAGTTGGCCAAAGTGCTGTACTTGCTTAAAAACACAATCAATAGAAACAAAAAGGAATTAAAAAATAATAGATATAGATAAAAGAAAAAGCCACAATAAATAAAAGCAAAATAAAATGTTGGATGTCTAGCTCAACAGGTATTAAAAGCCAATGCAAAGAGGTGCTATCTCGTGGTTCTTATCTTTAGTGATTTTTTTTATTTCTTGTAATACAGGATATTGTTAGGGGCAAGGGCAGGTGTTGTGACTTAAAACTGAAAACATCACATCATAAAATGAAAGTATCGAAATACAAAAAATGAACAACCACAATGAAAAACAATCAAACCAAAGAGGAAATGCGTCGGTCAGGGTGCTTGTGTCGTTGGAAACTCTCAGTATGAAGCAGCCACAGATAAAAACCTGGTTCAAGGATGTAAACGAACGATATAATTCCAGTTAGTTATCATTTTATCTTTTTTGCATTGATGAAAAAGTTTGTTTGTTTTGGTCGAGGGTTATAACCTTGCTCCTCGCTATGCAGGTGGCAGTTTTGTGAATGTGATCTCTGAAAGAGCATCAGTCTCACATTGGTGTTAACTTTAGTGAAGGCTTGATATGTGCCTCTGGATACCAGGAGGACCTCAGGTTAACATGGTGCATATCCAGAAATGGAGCTGTTTTAAACTTAGTTAACAGACTTCTACGTGGTGCCTGTGCCTGATCTTCAGCAGTGAAATTTGTCTGGGCAAACAATTGGGCAACAAAATTGTACCGTGTTTATAGTGCTTGGGAGTGACACAGTACACATATCCTCCAAGCAGGTTAATCCAGCCTTGCTTTAGGCTTCTTGTTTTACACTAGCTGCCTCTCTAATATGATAATATGACAGCTCAAGTGAACTGCATGTATGCAAACTGCACCTGTTTATGTCAAAACAAGGGCATGGTTCACTTGAAATCAGAGCGTCTTGTTTGTGTTCTGGTGTTACGGTGCTAATAGAGCAGCGTTTATCTGATGAATCCACTTCACAGCACTGAGAGAAGTGTGATGTAACCGCAGTTTAAAGCCAGCGTGTCTCTCTGAACTGGAGTCCAGTCGTGTGCTGCTGTGAATTTAATGAGTGTCCTCTGAATGCAGCACACAGACGATAATCAACCAGCGGCTCATTCCCAGATTGTCATCATTACTAACGAGACCTTCTTTTCTCCCTGTTTGTCTGTCTCTGTCCCACGTCCAGATTGCTCTTCAGATGAGGAAGGCTTGCCTGGTCAAGCCTGTTTGTCTCCCTCTGTTGCCATGGCAACACCCTACTTTCCCACATTCCTTCTCCTCCTTTTTCTGTCCTCCTTCAGCCTCTTGCTTTTGACCCTGCTACCCTCAGTCTCCCCATCACTTCCCTCTGCGTCCTCTTCTTCTTCTTCTTCTTCTTCTTCTTCTTCCTCACCTTGGCCGTCGCCCTCCTGCGGCATGTCTCAGGCCTGGGCTGTTCGTCTCCATGCTGGCTCACATTATGAAGAGGACGAAGAAGAAGAACAGCGCTCTCTGCACTTGGATGGGATAGCCAACAGGGTAGATTAATGTTTCTTACACATTTGTTGCACATGCACAGGATGCAGCTTCCTGATTTTTGTCCTGTAATTTAAAACGTCTGTAAGAATGTAGGAGGGCTGCCGTGTTCCCTCACATGTGGGGGTCTGTCGTTCCTTTGAGAAATACATTTGTTGTTTTGTTCCCTTCTGCAGATTTTCTGTGTAGTAGAACATCACTTCTGAGACCACAGCTGCAGTCTGACACATTTTGTTGTTGATAGTGTGATGTCTCATTGCTTCAAGGGAATCTCTTCAAATTCTGCACAAACTTTGACTGAGAAATGAACATGAATGAAGTACATTTTAAAGGTCAAAGTTCAGAGGCTAAAGATTTTAATGCGATTTCACAAAATACGTTTTTTTTCTTCTTTTCAAGCCAAAAAAGTGAAAAGTTGGCGCCCCAGTGACATCATTTCTGAAAAAGAAACATTTACTGAGACATTATTCCAGGAATAACAGATGAAATAATATCACAGAAGGGATCTTGGATTCTCTACTCCCCTCTATGAAATCATATTCCAGGAACACCTCAGGGAAACAGTCCCTCTTATGTCTCCTTGGACTCAAGGATGGAATGATAAAAATTTGGTGTAAAGATCGAGGCCGTGATGACCTCACATCAGTCCAAATCCAACTCAGCAACAACTGGAGTTAATTTTATAACATCTGGTTCATTTTTATTTTGTGATCCCTCCAAGAGAACAATGTCATCTGCAAACAATCCTCCTGAAGCTCTTCTTCTCGTGTTGCAACAAGGGTTTACTTACAATCACATGCTCTGCACAGAAACACAGAAGCACGTTTTTTGGTATCACATCTCTGCTAAAAAGTGTGACATGATCTCCTTGTTTAGGACCAACTTATGCTGACGTTTTCTTTACTTTTATTGTATTCCTGCAAATACTTTCAGTATATCCTGTGTCCTCTATACCAGGGGTTCCCAAACTTTTCAGCCCGCGACCCCCAACATATAGGTGCCAAAGACTTGTGACCCACACTGTCCCTTAGAGTGGTTCAATGTTGCTTCATACTTCATTGACTTCATACTTTAAAATTAGTTTACCTACACGCACATGTGGCTGTGAATTGACCTTCTGCTACTGATCCTTTTCTTAATGAACTGTTAGCTAACCCTAACTTTAAGAGTCATCTGGCAACAGAGAAAGCCAGAAAAAGAATGAAATATACCTATTTGCAGGGTTTTATTTCAAGTGTAACTACTATTTTTGTTTATATATTTACAATGATGGGTCAAATTACAAAATTTAGATTATTTAAAAAAAAATGCAAAATCTGGACGACATCTCACGACCCCCCATTGGTGTCTCTCTGCCCCTTAATTATCTAAAAATAGTACATTTTACCCATTATAGTAAAAAATATCGACAAAAATAGTAGCTAAACTTGAAATAAAACCATGGAATTAGAAAACGTAATGAGTTTTCTGCCTTTCTTTGTTGCCAGATGTCTTTTAAGTTTAGGGTTAGTGAACAGTTAATTTTCAAAAGCATCAGTAGCAGCAGGTTAATTCATAACTGCACAGGAAACACAGACACATGCTCATATAGGTAGGCTAACTTTCTCCAGACTCGCAAAATGAAGCCACGTTAAATCACTTTGAGGGACAGTGGGGGTCGCGAGTCTTTGGCACCTATATCTCGAGGGTCACAGGCTGAAAAGTTTGGGAACCCCTGCTCTATACCATCCAAAGTTTCACAGTAATGCTGGGGGATGCCACTAGCATCTTGACGGGTGGGCACAAGCATACCACTGAGGCCATTTTTCTAGTATGCATCTCTTTTGTACCGTGCCAGAACCCAAACCTCCATCAGAGTGATTCAAAAGTCCGACAACAACTAACTGTTTTTTTTTAAAGTTTCTTACTTCAGAAAAAGTTTCCCAGTTTTAGCAGAACTGTCCAGTTTGATTTGCACTGATCATCAGTATTCCCTCTGTCCCAGGTAGCGGAGCAGGCTGGGCTGCAGAACCAAGGCCAGATCGGACAGCTGGAGGGACACTATCTGCTGTGTTCTGTCAAACCTGGGTTTGGATCTATGGCGGATGTCTGGAATAAGAGATTCCAGCCCGGGGATGTCCTGGCAGCTCATCCTCATGTACTCTGGTACTCCAAAGAGAGGGTGCTCAGCCGCTCCAAGAGATCTCTGGCATTCAATGATCCCCACTACCCTAAACAATGGCACCTGGTGAGACTTTAGTCTGCTATACTTCATCATTTCCCCACTCACAGTTTATCTAGTGAGTAAGTCTCGCCTTAGATGAGTACTAGACATAAATGAACAGTCTGTTAAGAGTGGGTAAATCTTCTTTGAGCTACTTCATGCTATCACTTTCCTTCTTGAGTAATTTTAGATGTAAGTTGAGGAAACACAAACTGGATCTCCTTTTTTCTTTGTTTCATTTTGGAAAAGGAACAGAAAAACAAAACAAGACACCTTGGTAAATAAATTGATAAGCTATGAATCCCCTTTTCAGCCCGAGTTTGTTTACATTCCTGATTATCAGACCTAAAATAATGCAGGATTAACAATGTGTAGTTAATATTTGTACATTCATGGATGTATTGAAACCAAAGAAAACTAGAACTGAACTTTCAGTCTGCTCCTGTTTTTTTTCAGAAATAATAATTATCTCATTTATAGTTTAAATCACTCACAATTTATAAATCCTACTTTAGTATGTTGTTATGATTTGAACACTCTTCAAGTAGACCCAGAAGCAGATCAATAGACCAGGGAAGAAGGGTTAAAGGAGGCTTTGTTGCTAATGTTTTCTCAGGAGAAACTGGCTGATTAGAATACCACAGCCTAAATATAAACATCATCTGGCTTTGTTGCATTTCAAATATATGACAGTAGATAGGAAATAGTATAATGCATCCACTTTTAACCCCCCTTTCCTCCTTTGCAGCACAATGACCTCAATAAGGGTTTGGACATCAATGTAACAGGAGTGTGGGAGCGCAACATCACTGGCCGAGGAGTCACAGTGGTGGTGGTAGATGACGGGGTGGAGCACACACACCAGGACATCCAGGCCAACTATGTGAGTCAACACTAAGAGTGCTGGTGGTTTCATTGTCTCATCTCTAGTGTTCAGGCAAAACTTTGAATTTGTCCTGTTCCCTTCAAACCCTTTACTTCAGATTATTATCACCCTGATACTTTCATTAATAATTGTTGTATCCTCTCAGAGTCCAGAGGGCAGCTACGACCTGAACTCCAATGACCCAGACCCCATGCCTCATCCAGACATCCACAGCGACAACCACCACGGGACACGATGTGCCGGAGAGATCGCAGCCGTTCCAAATAACAGCTTCTGTGCTGTTGGGGTGGCTTATGGCAGTAAGGTGGCAGGTGAGAACCAGAGGCTGTTATTAAGGAGCTAGTGTTTGAAACATAGACTCTTTAAAAAGACCGAGGACATAGCAGCGCCCCCAAAAAAAACAAGCCAAAACATCTTGATCTCCCCCCTGGCTGTTGACTGGCTTCAGAGCAGCTCATCAAGCCCGCCTCCTCCACATTAACAAGACAGGACATGGGTCCGACAAGAAAATTTAAATATTTATTAAACACATTTTCTCAGACCTAGTTTCTGTCATCATACTCAACTTTTATCTGTCTGTCTGAGTGTTCATTCTTCTAAGAAGTAAAGTCCTTATCAGTTATTAGATGTCATAAAGAGGGCGTGTAACATCATGACTCACAGCTGTGTTGACAAAGGGGGACTCCTGCAAAACTGTGTAACAACATGGCAGAGTAGAGGAGGGACAACAGGAGAATATGTAATAAGCACAAACACAAGAGTCATTGAACTTCATATAATAATGAGTGTCTGCTTCAAACAACAGAGGAAGTTATTCTGCTATAGAAGGTACCAACTTTAAGGGGATCTAAGAGTACTAGGGGGCCAGATTTCAATATCAATATATTGCCAGTGTAAGATCCTAGCAATATTTTGGCTTCACTTTCTACAGCAACAGGAGATGGGAATGCAGTACGTCAGTGTTGTTGAAACATCTCTCTATTGTTGTTTTCTGTTCAGGTATCAGAGTCCTGGACGGCCCCCTGACTGACAGCCTGGAGGCTGTGGCCTTCAACAAGCACTACCAGGTCAACGACATCTACAGCTGCAGGTAACAGTATTTTCTGTATGCCCATATTAGGTATTTCCTATAATTAACCTATAATAAACAGTAAACCTTTACATTTGAGGACATACACATCTGTGTTTCTTAATATGATAAGTCTATGTTGCTATTTCATTTATGGTTACAGAATATTGTTTCATTGTGCCAAATTGTGAAACTCTGTCTTAGATTTTGGTTTGTACATTTGTCTCCTTCAGTTGGGGTCCAGATGATGATGGACACACTGTGGATGGACCACATCCTCTGGGCAAGGTAAGCAAAAGGCACCTTTTTGTCCTGCAGGGGGCAGCACACCACAACAGATCAACTGCAGAGGAACAGAAATGCAGAAAATAATCATCCGGTGCTTTCAATCAGTTCCTTATGTTATAAAGTACAATCTTTCCTCTTAATGTGAACACGTGTTTTCTTCTTCCCTCAGGCAGCACTGCAGCATGGGGTGATAGCAGGCCGGAAAGGCTTTGGCAGCATCTTTGTGGTGGCCAGTGGCAATGGAGGTCAATATAACGACAACTGCAACTATGATGGATACGCCAACTCCATCTACACCATCACAGTTGGTAAGACGCCCGTTTAGGATAAGGATATAAAATGTATACAAGATGTGGAGATTTTCTCATTGTTTCGAAATTAAGGTCAATAAGGAAGTTCCCGAAACTGGTTTTGTTTTCTTTAAATGAGTTATTACTCCCGCTGTGACCCTGATATTATGAAAGAGGCATAGCTTTGGTATCATCCTCTTATCCAACCGGGGTCACATCTGGCTCCAAAAAAACAAGACAGTGACCAACATGCCAAACTTAAGGGTTTAAAACAGTAGTCCACAAACCAATGGATGCCATCACAGTGGCTAAATCCACTTCCGATATACAGCCTGTGGTGTGGACATGTGGGAGAGGGACATGAATTATCACCTTGGATGTGTTTGTGTTTCAGGAGCAGTCGATGAGAACGGCAGGATGCCCTTCTATGCTGAGGAGTGTGCGTCTATGCTGGCAGTCACTTTCAGCAGTGGAGGGACCAAGCTGAGGAGCATTGTAGGTGACAAAAACACACACACACACACACACACACACACACACACACACACACACACACACACACACACACACACACACACACACACACACATAATGATTATGCTGGAGAATGAGAAATAACAGGAAGGGAGGGAAGAAATGATGAACTACCTTAAGGTGGGGAAAAAAATCCTCTTGTAACTTCTTGAAAAGTTGCTCTGATCAGTGACATGAGGAGCCTTCTGTGAGAAACCGTGTGAGGACATAGTCCACCAATACCAGCACAATGTCCCTCAGCATAAATTTGCAACAAATTTGGGGATTTCACCATCTACAGTACATAACATCGTTAAAGATTCAAAGAATCAGGAGATATCTATGTATAAAAAGGACAAGGCTGACAACCAGTACTAAATTACCTTGATCTGCGGGCCTGAGGCGCACTGTGTTAAAAACAGTCATGACTCTGTAGTGTAAATCACAGCAAAAACCATCGGCTGTGAACACAGTTGGTTGCTGCAAGTACAAGTTTGAAGTGTGCTATGCTAAGAGGAAACCATATATCAACATGATTGGCAACATCTCTGCACTCAAGCCCGTTTAAAATGATTGAGGCAAAGTAAAAAACTGCCCTGTTGTCTGGCGGATTGAAATTTGACCTTCTTTTTGGAAATCATGGACACAATGTAAGCTGCTCTTAAGACTGGAGGGACCACTCGGCTTGTTATCATCATACAGATCAAAAGCCAGCATGGCATGGGGATGCATAAGTACCCATGGCATGATTAGCTCACTCATCTGGGATGTCACCGTTAATGCTGGACAACATGTACAGGTTTTGGAGCAACATCTAGACAAAGCCTTCTTCAGGGGAGACCTTTCGTATTTCTGCAGGACAACACACATTCTGCATGTATGTACACACATTCTGCATGTATTACTACAGCACAGCTCCACAGTAGAGGAGTCCTGGTGCTAAACTGGCCTGCCTTCAGTCCTACTGAAAACATTTGGTGCATCATTAAACAAAAATTACACAAAAGAGACCCTGAACTGTTGAGCAGCTGAAATCTTAAATCAGTCAAGATGGGACAACATTTCAAAACTCCAGAAGTTGGACTCCTTTGTTCCCAAACCATCAAACTCTATTATTATCAACATTAACACAGGGTCTCAACTTTTTGGAATTGAGATTGCTTATTTGAATTTCTCTGTATTTAAGAAGTTAAGAAATAGAATTTTAGTGATTGTGACAAATGTTTGAAAGCTTGTCAGAGAGCAGCTCCACATCACGAGGAACAGGAACTATTTCCATCCAACAGAACGGAGAATAATGACATGAATAAGGGCCCATTGAAGCCACTGACCTTTATTTGTTGCTGTTTGTGGCCGTTACTGTGGCAACACAGCTTGGACAAGGGATGTCATTGCCCTTTGGAGAAGAGCCTAACCAGGGTTGGCTCTCTCTGAGCTCTCATCCGCCACCGACCACGGTATACTTAAGGGCCGAGTCCTCACCACACACTGCCCATTGGTATATTATTTGAAGGAAGCCACTCTGGCTAAGGGGGAGAAAATCTGGATAAAGTTGGGGTAAAAAATTTGTCTGTTTGCGTTCTCACATCCATCCCACCTGGGCAATGTCAGGAGATGTATTGAAGGGAAGTGAAAAGGGTCTACTGACAGCTGTCTTGAGTGAACATGACAAACCTTTGTTGCACACACATCACTGTACAGCAGCTTGAGCAGCTGTTGGAAAGCTCCACAGGTTGTCTGCATGTGAACACGTGTAATCAGAGGACCGGGAAAACTTTGACTCTCGAAGCTGCGGTCCGTCTGTCAGAAAGCCTGTCACTAATGTGTGTACCAGCGGGTGGAGTACATCCAAAACATATGCTCATGTGCTCCTTGAATACTGGAAGATTTGACCGTCCTCTAGATCCCACACATGTAGAGCTGTAAGACGCTGTTATTTTGGTCTTTTTAAATTCTAGGATATAAATCTAATCTCTGCTATTAATCTCCTACTTAAGTTTTAAATCCTGACAGGTATTTGGTTCCTAAAACTAATCTACACAGCTGTTCTCTACGTTTTAACAATCCTACTTTTATTAACATTACGTCACCACATGTTCTTTTCTTTCTTCTCCCTTTCATCTCTGTACAGCTGAACCCCTATGCCTTTAAACGTCTGTCACACAGTCCTTCTAATGTACACAGACTGTTGAACTGGAGCCTGTTCTTTTTAACCGCTTTAAACACAGATAGACATGAATAGGTTGTGTTGATTATACTATGTGGAAGGTTTGTGATGGATTAAATCACAGGGGAATGTATACATTCGTCTGAGTGCCTTCAGACTGTTTGTACTGACCTTAAATCTTCACGGTTGACTCGTATCCTCTCCAGTGAGCCTATATTTCTGTCTCTGCAGGTGACATCAGACTGGTCCATGCAGCAGGGGACCGGCTGTACGGAGAGCCACACAGGTACATCTGCCGCGGCCCCCCTGGCGGCGGGAATGGTGGCCCTCATGCTGCAGGTCCGGCCCTGCCTCAGCTGGAGAGACGTTCAGCACATTATTGCGTTCACTGCAACCAAGGTAGGCCTGAAGACGTCTTGATGCATCTCATTATTTGTTACATGCAGGTTGGGTGTAGATACTGAGCTGGACTAAGCGCGAGAATTGAAGCCAATGCGGAAATGTTAAAAACTGCAGTTCATCGAGTGTACACTTGAGGCTGGCTCCGAAAGTAGAGGAAACCACATACACACCAATTAAAAAAAGACGATCTTTACAGCTGAAACATGTTTACAGCCTGGTACAATTTAGAAGATATTGAGATTATGAGTTTTCCAATGAGAGGCACAGCTGACTTGACTGACAGGCAGGAACACTGTAGCTGTCGGCTAGGGGGCTCACAGCCCGCCTCTTTACATCACACTAGCTCAACAGCAGTTAATGTTGAGTTCAACATTTCCAATATGGCAGCCGCCGCCAATTGGCCTCAAAACAGCGCTTCAGAAACAGATGGGTGACATCATGCATACTACGTCCATTATTTATACAGTCTATGGGCTGGACACACAGTTAGAGCTGCCCTGTGGAGCTCTCCTCTCTAAAGATGTTACGTTTACTTCCAATGTTAATCTGCAAAGTGCCCAACAACTGTGTTAAATGCATTTCTGTCTTCAATTTTTGATTCTGTGGAGTTCACATTAATAATGTTGTTTGTTTGTATAGAGCTAAAACAAAAAGACTTTGGAGAAGGCTCAGATTTCAGTGATTAGGATTTCTTTATTGATCATTAGTTAGATTAGGACTATAATACGACTCCCGTGTGTAGCTTCAGACAGTTCATTTAGCTGGATTGTATAAAGACTGGAAACAGGTATAGACAGAGCCTGACTGCTAGAAGATAAAACAATTTGCCTACCATTTTTCCACTTGCATTACATGTTTCCTGGAGGTCAATACTTGCATCTCTGTACAGCTCTGTGTATCTTAATTAATTTAATTAGATTTAATTTGAGTTTATTTGATTAGGACAATTTTCATGAATCAACATTTCAACAGTATGTCTCGATGTAAATATGCCGGAATTAGCACATTCATCCGTAGTCCTAAGGCAGGTACTTACATAAAACATGAAACAACAAGATTTAAAATGACAGGATGTCACAAGACAATAAACAGGACACTACATGAACTGACTTAAAAACAACTTTTACATACAAAACATACACTTTAGTTACATTATAAAAACAGGAGGGAAGGTGAGGCCAAAGCCCCCGGGAACGTCCATCAAAAGAGAAAACAGATTATTCATGTGCACATGACTGGTTTGTTTTTAATGTTTAAGTGTTTTTTTTAAAGGTACCATACTTCTCAAGCTGCCTAATGTGAGCTGGTAGTTTGTTCCAGGACTGTGTGCCTCTGACAGGCACTACCATCTGACTGAATTTGGTTTTACGTCTCAGTACATCACAGTCTCCTCTTGTTTTTGCTCTAGTATTTATAATATTAATTAATATTGATATTAATATTGTGGGGTTTTTGTGATAAATTTGATCAATGACAGAGGGGCAAGCCCATTTAAAACTTTAAAAACAAGACTAATGTGAGTGTAGGTTTGAACATTTTCAGTGCTTAAAATATTGTACTTCCTGACTATGTTGCAATAATGAAAATGAAGAATTATTGAATCACAACACCAAAAGTAAACCTGACTCTGTGTTATCTCGGCTTTTGTTTCAATAGTGTGACAGCAGTGCAGGCTGGGGGAAGAACGGAGCCGGGTTTCACCACAGCCACCAGCACGGCTTCGGTCTGCTCAACGCGTGGAGACTCGTCAATGCTGCCAAGGTACATCACTAACATTCCCAGGAATGTCTCTTTACACCAGCTCTGTCTACCAGTAATCTAGTGAAGGCTTTAAAGCATTGATCTAAGTTGCCACCAGAGCCTAGAATCTTCTCCTCTCCCGTCAGGTCTGGGAGTCAGTGCCGTTTCTGGTGTCCTATCAGAGCTCAGTGATAAAGGAGGAAACGACCATCCCAGCAAATTCTGACCATCTGATCCGCACCTGGAAAGGTAACCCTGTCTGCTCCTCTCTCACTCTCTCAGCTTTCTATTGGACAGCTGATGATCCAGTTTACATTCTGCACTACACAGCTCCCTCTCTCCCTCCCTCCCTGCTCTTCAGTCAGTCTGCCTCTCCATATTAGGTCATGTTCTTCTGTTGTGAGTTCCTGCATCCACATTCAAACACTGTTTGAGATTTTAAAGATGGCCTCTGTTTATTTTTCTGTTTTTTTCTTCATTTTTTCTCAAATCTCGTTCTGTATTTTCCTCTCCTTTTCTTTTCTTATTCTTTTCCACGTCTCACCACCGTGATCCTCTCATATTTGTCTATCTGCTCTTTCTCCCTCATACACTCTTTCACTTGTACTCATGGTGACCTCACTAAATGTTCCCTCTTTCTCTCTCCTCCCTCGATCTCTATCTTTGACTTTTCTATGGCTCATTCCCAGTCAGGAGGAGAGCCAGAGAGCTGTCTCTGTGTGTGTGTGTGTGTGTGTGTGTGTGTGTGTGTGTGTGTGTGTGTGTGTGTGTGTGTGTGTGTGTGTGTGTGTGTGTGTGTGTGTGTGTGTGTGTGTGTGTGTGTGTGTGTGTGTGTGTGTGTGTGTGTGTGTGTGTGTGTGTGTGTGGTCTTATGCAACAGGAGTTTCTGAGGGGCAGAGCAAAGTTCTTATCCCAGACTCCCAACTGCACTGCATATTTTTCCTTCTAATCCTGTGTGCAGTCAGCCTTTCCTGAAAGGCTTTTAGTCCCTGACAAAGTTTAGCAGCAGCAGTCTTTGTTTTTGTAGTTGGTATTCTGGCTGATAGATTGGGTCACTACTGTAAATGTGTAGTTCTGTGTTTGTGCACACAGAAGAAAGGACTGTTTTGACCGAGTGCTGAGCGGTTACACCCGTGCTGTCAGTCCTATGAGGTGGGGAGTGGGTTTGATTATTGTTTTCAGGAAATGAAGCAGCTGGGAAAGAGTGTTTTAGTGAAAGTGTCTGATTTATGAAGGCTTTGAGGGAGAACACATGAGGAAGGACAAAATGTTCAGCTACAGAAAGCACTGAATCTCTTTTTTCTAGTCAGCAAAGTTTGCTCAGAGGTTATGATCACAACATTTATTTCAGGTGCCCAGACAAGCAAATTTGTCCCCACCCTCATCCCTCAATGATTTGTTTTTTTTCTTTTGAAGCTTTTAATTTGGTCGTGTTGAACAGATTCATGGATAGAAGTTTGAATTATTTGCATTCCCATGTACTTTATACCTGCTTCTTAATTTCCCGTATTTATGAGAGATTAGCAAGCATACTTTCATCACATGGGTACAAAGGCATTAGATGTAAGCAAAGCATGTCAGAGTCACACACACACACACACACACACACACACACACACACACACACACACACACACACACACACACACACACACACACACACACACACACACTCATGATTCTCTAACAATTTTCAAGAAAACTGGATTGAACTCAAAATTTAAATAACTGTTATTTTATTTCAATTCTCAGATATGGACAGTTGCAATATATTTCTGCTCTTATATTTCTTTGTAAACAAAGTAATCTTTTTTCATTTTTAAGGGGTGTTTAACTCAAATAAAACCACTGCACACTTTTTTTCAGCACCTTGCAAAAACACTAAAATGACCGTACAAAAATACCTTGTTGGAAAATTTCAGAACAATTATAGAGAAATGGAAAGTGAACGATTCCCAAATGAAACTATTAAATACTGAAACAAATCAGGTAAATCTCTTTAAATAAACTAAAGTGCAGCTTATGCTCCTGGCTTGGAATTGACATGTTTTTCTTCAGGAATATCAGGGAAAGCCAAAATGCTGTCGTACCTCAGACTGTAAACACAAAGCTGCATCCTGACCTGCTCGGTCTTCACCTGCTGCCGCCATGCCTGTTACGCTCAACTCAGCGAGTGATGAGAGAGCAGCGCAAGAGACTTCATGATGTTGAACAAGCGGAGTGAAATGCAGATAGCGCCTTCTACTGTTTGAAAATAATATCGCAATACAAATTTTGTTGAATCGATTTTAAACCTCCCTTATTTGTGTGGATTTTTTACAGTCTTGTGATATTTCCATACATCCCTACCTCTGGCAGTAGTCCCCCCCCTCAACTACCCAACCCAGTGTCCCATGGACTTCTGGAGTAAAGTTCATTCAGTCCACCTCTAGTTTACCTCAGCTTAATTTCAAAATTCATGAGATATCATGTTGAATTAATATGTTGAGTCAAAAGTTTAATTTAATCCTGCAGACAACCCAGAAGTATCAGAGCTTTGGAAATGCATACAGAGTCCCTGAGTGCATCCACAGGGGAGTTTTCCTATCACAGCATCTCCACCAACATTTTTTTATTTCCTCTTCTCTTCCTCTATATATCTTTTGCATACCCTTTTGTTTATGTTCACTATGTTCGCTCACTTTCCACTCGTCTCATATCCTGACCATCTCTCCCCACCTCCCTCCTTTACATCTGATGATCCGTCCCTCCCTCCCTCCACACCTCTGTTTACACTCCCCGCTCCCTCGTCCCTTTGCGTCCCTCCCTGCCCTCAGGGTGTGTGCACCCCTACATGGTCAGACAGCACCACGGCTCATTAGTAGTCACAATCCAGGAAATACCGAGAAATTAGCGCACACTTCCAGTCGCAGGATGGGAGGTGGTCGGGAAGAGTGAGTGATAAGAGTCTCAAGTGAAAGTAAAGGAGGAAGGTCCAGAGCTTAATAGAGATTAAAAATAAGATTTTTTACATTTCTGAATATTTCTAATTCAAATGTAGACTCACCCTGACATGTTTCTAGGCTGGTAGTTTAACCCTCCCTGTCACCTCCTACTTAATGTGGCTCTGTTGGCCTGGCGGTTTAAGTGCACACTCTATATACAGAGGCAACAGTCCTTGTCGCAGCGCCGCAGTTTTAATTGGTCAAATACTCATACTTAAACACTCACACAGTTAGATGCTCTCTCCTCTTCTTCAGTCTCCTCAGATGACCTCAAACATTCTGGGATGGAGACATTGGAGCATGTTGCTGTTACCCTGACGATAACCCACCCTTGCCGTGGCAATGTGGAGGTTGTGTTGATCTGCCCCAGCGGTATCTCTTCAGTCATTGGAGCACGGCGTGCCATCGACAGGTACAGACACACACAAGGGAACCCATGCCTCAGTTTCGTTCTGAGAACGCAAAGTTAAATCAGAGGTTTACAGTTTTTCTCAATTGTTTACACACAAATACTGGCACTTGAGACCCAATGACCACAACATGTAACCCATGCACCAACCCCCTGAACCAATTCTGCTAAACTACAAGCACAATTCCTGCTTTACACTCAAATTGCAGTTCTAAAACACACTTTTTTCAAAACACTACACACAGTTCTCTGCATTTGACACAATTTTCATGAAGAAAATCTCTTGTTTTCACAAGGAACACACGGTCATTCAAAATCTAAAGTTAAATGCCCTACTATGCACATTGACTCATCACATGGGAAAACACCTGTCACACAGTTTTACAATTTACAAGAGCTTTATTTCCCCCGCTGCTTGGCCAGGGAAAACATTGCTTGTGATGTTGATGAGGTGCTGTGGCCAGACCGAAATAGAGAGGATGCAGCATAGTTTTTTTTTTTTTTACTGTAACTGTATACACTAAATTATTCTGTTGTTTTGTTTGTAGACCACAGTATGTGCAACTTTGTGTTGGTTGGGATGTACACTTTGTACATTGTTTTTTTGAGGGGGGGAATACAATATATTTGTTACCGTGTATTTGTGTGTTTGGAGTATAAAAACAATATTCTAAAATATTTTACAACACACTTATGTATGTACTGTCTATAGTAAGTGTAACACTGAACAAAAAGAAGGCCTAAGTCATTATAATGAATGGAGAAGAAGTGTTTTCAATTCATCAGAGTGTTTTACATTGAGCACATCAGTGTTCAACTGGTTCTTATAAATGTCTATTCATATGAAGGTCTGTGTGTGTCATTTGAAAACAAAATACAATTTTGAGAAGAAATAACATTGTTTTGAATGTAAAGTTTCATTTTGCAGGAGAACTGAGGGGTTTTGCCAATTGTGTGTGTTTTTTTATTTGTGTGTACAGTTCTGAGAGTATGAGGCATGCTTTCAGAAAATGTGTGTAAACAATGGAGAAAAGCTGTAATTTAAAAAAAAAAGGAAGAGAAAGTTAGCTGTAGCCATTCATAACAACACTTTGGATGGTTAAACCCTGGTCGTATGAAATGAGTGTTTTTGAAGTGTCGTCTAATTGAGTGTTGTCTTTGTGTTTTGTCCTCAGAGACCCCGCAGGGTACCAGGACTGGACGTTCTCCACTGTGCGCTGCTGGGGAGAGAGAGCTGAAGGCCAGTACATGCTGAAGATATCAGACCACAGTAAGCCACCTCTTCTCAAATAGACACATCTGTACACTGTGTATCCCCCCCTGCCTGCGCTGACCCCCCCCTCTCTTTCCCCTCTCTGCTCCTGCAGAAGAGTCGTCGACTGTACAGTGTGCTGCTGCGGGCGTGTTAAAGCAGTGGGCTTTGACCCTGTACGGCTCCTCCATGACTTTCAACGAGGTCAAGGAGAGGCAGGCGTAAGACTCCAAGTCTATTTCTTTTTTTTTCATGCCTTCTGGATTCTCTTCAGATCATTTGTTTAGTTTGTGATTTTCCTGCCTTTACAGTAGGTCTTCTCTTTTCTGCTTTTATAACCATTTTAATATAACAACATAGAATAGGAAGTACTTGACATACAGTCTTGAAATGTGTTCTGCATTTTGATTGGCTTGTGCATTGATTGACAGGCTGGTGGAGGAAGCTATGAGTGGGAAGTATCTGGACAGCAGCTTCTCTCTGCCCTGCCCGCCAGGCCTGGACATCCCCTCAGAGATAATCAGCCCCTTCACTTCCAACAGCCTCAAGGTAAACTGGATATTCTCTCTCCTCCTCTGGCTTCTCTCAAATCCTGCAGGCCACAGTTCCCTTTCTAATCTGTCAGTCACATGAGGTCATACACTAAACTCTCAGAACTATATTCCCTGAAGTCAGAAAAACAATAAACTGGATTTACCATACCATTCACTATAAATGTAACAGGTGGAGTTTGGGCCTATTTCTCAAAGTAAGCTCACTTTATAGGAAACTACAGGAGGATTTATTTTAAATGTTGCTGCATGCAGTACGGATGTCAGCTAAACGGAGGGATTAGCCTCCTTTTTGTTCATTTTCATACTCTTGTACTGATTAGATTAACTTTATTACTTTTTGACATTATGACAAACACAACTCTGTTTCTGAAACACTCAATAGACATGGAGCAGGATTTTAAGATTCATGTTGGGAGTTCAGCTTTGCAGGTTACATTTCAGGACTGAATGATATCACCTGTAAAGGCAAAAACTTTCAGTTATAGTCTAAACCTGTCCGTACTTATTGGACCTGAGGGAGGGATTCTGACTTGGAAGTTACATTTATTGACTGTCAGGGAAAAATATGTGTACTTTTCACCTTTCTTGTAAAAAATCCACAACATGACATTGATTACTTTGTAAAAAGGACATATGTAAAGCCTAAAATAGCCTCTTTGTCTACATCATGCTAACTGATCCCATAGATATCCAGTAGTCGCTCTAAGCTAAACTGATCTCAGTCTTCTTATTGCATGCAAAAAAAAATATTGTTTTGATGATGTAATCAACCTCTCCCTCTCTCCTCTTCTTCTCCTCCCCTCCAGTTCCTGCTGTTACTCGGCTGCTTTGCCCTCTTCTGGTCTCTATACTACACACTGGAGGTCACGCTGGCCCACGTGTACCTGCGCGGCCTTTTCTGCTTGGGCAGGAGACGGGGCGCTCCCCGGAACAAGAGGGGGCGCAGAGGGAGAGGACCAGAGGAGGCGATGGGCGAGGGGGAGGAGGAGGATGAAGACGGGGACTCGGGGGTGGAGTTGCATGCCGTGCTGGACTCTGACGCCAAAGTGGCACTTTTAAGCGGAGAGCGGACAGCTACATAGCACTGAGCCAGTTGACTGTGCTCTTGTGGCATCTCAGGCTTTCACTCCTCCCCACCCAGCCTCCTACACTGCCTCTGACGCCAGTCTACCTTACCTGTGGTGGTGGGAGGGTCTCGGTCTGGATCACAGACTGACTTGACTATGAAGTCCTTTTTTTTTTGTCCTTGTCTGCATTCCCCAAAATCGAGGCCTTGTTTTAAAATCTAAGTTTCTGCTGTGCTGGCAAATGTGGGAGTGGCTGCCTGCTTTTACACTCCCATCCTTTTAACCACCGTCATCAGAAGGAAAGATGATCCAATGAGGAAGACATAGTTTGGTTATATTTCCTATGAGGGCTATGTTTTAGTTTGAGCAAGGGTGAGGCATGATTGGAGAGGTACCTTAAAGGGTCTAACATCTTGTTATAGTGGCACACTTCCATGAGAGAAAGTGTGTAAGCAAGTGGTCTGTGTACACTGATGTGTCCCCCGAAACAGAACTGAGGTTAGAATGTGGGGGGATACACTTTACAGACACCTGTGGAGTAACTCTACCAAGGGAAAGATAATGACATGATGTGCACTACAGAAAGGAAAAAATCTGCTGTGTGTGTGTGTGTGTGTGTGTGTGTGTGTGTGTGTGTGTGTGTGTGTGTGTGTGTGTGTGTGTGTGTGTGTGTGTGTGTGTGCATTGTGTGCATTGTGTGCATTGTGTGCATTGTGTGCATTGTGTGCATTGTGTGCGTGATGACATGACTGAGTGTGCTTGAAATATGCAAGGTCTTCCATGAAAAAGTGTCCTCAAACGTGAGCGAGGGCACTGATGTATTTTAGGAAACAGATTTATTTTATGAGGTGTTATTTTTATGCGTTTTATTTTCAAGTCTGGGGTTTTATTATTATCCGTGGGTTATCAACCAACTACTGATTCAAAACTTGAAGTGGGGTTTTCAGAGTGTGGTACTTGTATATGTATTTTTATATGAAGTGTAATATATACACATTGTGTGCCTGCTGTACATATCTATACTGTGTTTCATGATTTCTACAAAGTGTTTTTAAGAATGAATTAAAGAGATCTAATTTTTTTATGTAAAGGAGTGTTTGGGTTGGAGATAGAAACTGTGTTTTGCTGTGCAAGTCACAGATGGTCTGAATGGAAATAAAATCATTGTTGTGCGAAAATAAAAGTGTCCGTTGTGTGAATCAAAATGTGTTTCAGGTGATAAAATGAAGGCAAAACATCCATTAGAATCGTGATTTCGTAATTAACATCATTCATATAAGTATTAACTCTGCAAACATGATAATATCATGGTAGCTCTTAGTGAATAAGTTGAGCAAGATTCATTTCAGCACTGTAATCCTCTTAGTTTAGCTTGTTAGCGTGCTGAAACTGGCTTATTTGCAACGTCATTACATTTGCAAATGTTTGATCGTAAACCGAAGACTGTATCTTCAGTCATTTTTCTAAAATCACCAAACTAACATAACTTAAAACTCCTAATAAGTAACATTTATTCTAAGAAACAAAACTGCTAAAACATTGATACTAATTAATAAATGCAAAATAAAAGCACGTGTCACTTCTGGTTCTTTTAGGGTAACTTACTCCAAAGTTTGGCACCAAAGAGGTTGTTTTAACCTTTCCACTTAGAGAATTTGAGCAAAATGTGTGAAATTATTTATGTGTTTTTCTAAATTTATTTCATTGTTTGAAAAAAGGCCACCAAAGGATTTGCATTCAAGTTGTTAAATGTTAAATGGACAGTATTTGTCATTGGAGTTGTCTTTCAAGCATTGCATTTTTTAATTATTTTTAAATCACTGGAAGTATTGGCATCGGTATCGGGTGTTGAATAAATTGCCAAAAAAGTATTCGGTATCGTATCGAATCATAAAAGTGTGGTATCACCCAGCACCAGCAGCAACCTCCGGTGTTGAAATATGAAGCCAGAAGTACGGTGGCCCTGAAGGGACCCCTTGACCAACCGATTGAGAGACGACCAACTCTACTACTACTACACAACTCTGAAAACTTCTCATAATCACACAGTCAAGTCACAAATGTATTTCAAAGGCATTTATTTAATAAGACAAATGTACAAAAATATTGGCGCTGATACAGCAGGCATAGCATTGTGGGAAATGGAAGACAAAACCTGCCAGATGAAAGTGGTCATATCTTTAGCCTCATATGAACACTGTTTGTAAGGGAAAACAGCTCATCTTTCACAAAACCAGTTTGATTTCAACCTCCAAGGCAATGCATTGGTCATTCAATAGTTCTAGTTTAACTTATTAAGACTACGAAACTCAACTGTACTGGTCCAAACTACAAGGGGAAGAATGAAGTGATGTAAACTCTGGTCTGAGCAGTGGTACACCAGTGCACGCATTTACATAAGGGGTCAGGGCAAGTGTCAGGAAGCAGGATCTTTTCAGAACTACGCTCTAAGGCAGAAAGAGTTTTGTGGTGAGAGAAATTAAGTGAACCAGTTAGACGTTTACAGGCTCTAAGACGGCGCAAGGGGTGGGGGATGTTTTGGGTATTTGTTGCACAGTGACTTTACAGGATCTGTCTGGGTCTTCCGTAGCTCATGCCCTCCTGACTGGCTCCTTTGTTGGACCCCATCTGTAGACCGATCACACTTTTGCCTGCCTTCAGCTGGTCATCGGAGAAATCTCGCTTGTTCTCCTGTGCTTTCCTGCAACACATTATCAAAATGCCATTTAATGAATAAGCCAAATGTCACTGTTTTATGATCACTTTCCAGGTTCCATTCCATGTATTGGACTCACTTGAAGAACCAGTTGGGGTCTCCATTGTATGTGCCTTCATCCTTTGTGACGGCCAAGCTGCCCAGGGCTGACAGGGTCCTCTGCACTGCTGCCAAGTCTTTACCTGTCCAAGGATACACAAAGCCAGAATTATTACAATACGTGCATTTGTATCATTGTAGTCAAGCTGATTGTCCCCTCATTGCATCACCAGAGTGCTCAAAGTTTCTGGAAATGTATCAAGTTTCTGGGATTTATATTACAGCTGTTAGTCTCATTAAATAGCCAATTAAATCTGATCCAAAAACAATCCTTCACAACAATCACAAAACCTAAAAAAAAAATCCTGTAGAGCATTTCAGTTGACAGCTCATTGGCTGAACACATAATTACAGCCTATAACTGCTGCTTTAAACAGAATATTTGTGCTGTCTGCCAACAGGATCTGTTTTTCCATCGGTCACTGAATGGTGAGTAACAAAATACTTTGACATTTCTGACAAACGGAAACATTCGCCACTGAAAAATGAAGCCAGTCCTCGGCTTCTCATGTGTCCACTTGAGACAGGCTCCGAAAGCAAAGAAGGCCCCACGAGACTCCATAATTAAATGCCAATTTGTACAGCAGAATTAAAGATGTTTGCATCACGGTAAGAACATAGTTTTGGTCTCCACACCTAATTTCTTTATCTATGTAATCTGTACAGAGGTTATTTTCCTCATAACTCAACTGCTTTATGCTAAAGAGTTATGAAGTATTATAAGAGTTATGCATGATTACACATGATTAGGGGTGTGGCTTATTTGACTGACAGGTTGGTGCCATAGACTATAAAATATGGACGTAGTATCCTTGACGTCACCCATCTGTTCCTGAGAGCTGTTTTGAAGCAAGTCGACGGCAGCAGCCATATTGGAAATGCAGAACTCAACCAGGCAGAGTGTGACGTAGTTTGAGCCTCCGAGCCAACAGCTATGTGTTCCCGACCGGGAGTCACGTCAGTCATGTCCTTATTTGGGCAAAACTCGTAATCTTAATATCTTCTGAACCATCACATTAGAAAAAAAGTCACCCCCCGTACAGTGTTTGCCATTAGAGAGATTAGCTTCGTAGGGCCAAGCTGTTTTTTGAACCAGGCTGTAAACATGTTTATTAATGCTGCAAAGATCGTCTTTTTACTATTCATGTCTATGTGGTTTCTGGTGTTTCTGCAGCCAGCCTCAAGCGGATTCTCAATGAATTGTAGTTTATAACACTTCCGCATGGGCTTCATCGTTTCAGACTGGAGGTTGCCACTTGGTTGGTGCATGTATCCCGTTGCTTGGTGGCAAGGCGAAGGCCTCAATACGGTGACTATCTTCAGAAACCAACTAGTGCCATAACTGAGACGATGACCTTGTTTCATACAGTCCGCATTCGCTGTCTGTATCCTAGCAAGCAACTTGCAAGTACATGCACTGGTAGCTGTTATGCCCAAATTGACCTGCTGTGAGTGCATTTCTAAAAGATGGCTCAGTATCATTAGCTATAACTAGGTTATAATTCAGCACTATAAATCAGCTTAACACCCGGACCCTGAAAGACATCAACAGCCAGAGATAAATAGGTATGGCTGACAACACTCATAAGTGGGAAGTCATCCCCCACTGGCCATTTTTACCTAACCTGCAGATGCTATACTCCTATACTACTGGCTACTTCTCCAATGATTTGATCATTGAATTGATCACATGATAAAGATTCAACTATGGAATGACGAATCTAAACAGCATTTAACCCAACATAATATTTGTGCTGAAGGAGTAAATATTTGCAGAAACTGAGAAATGGAGAACATCAAACTCCACTAACCTTCCCAAAGGTCAACTGTCTGGAACATGTCAGTCTTGGTGACGCCATACTTCTCTGCAGCGTTGAGGAACTGTGAGATCTGCTCCATCTGTTTGAAGGCCATGGTTGAGCTCTGGATCTTCTTGACAGGTTTGTCACTGGAAAACAAGCTGTTGATCAGCTCACTCAGAACCTGTGGAGATACAGAGGGGTACAAATATAAAAAGATGCTTTAAAGGATTTATCAACCTTTGGACATCAGAACAGACATGTTGCACTCACACAGCCGTCTTTAAGCCAGGACTGGAATCCCATTTTGCCTGCCTCAGGCTTTCCCACACCAGCACCACACTGACGGCTGATCCACTCCACCAGGATCAGCTCCAGCTCGGGGTCGTACTTGCTGTCGATCTTATCCTGAACCTGCCGGCTCATGCCGTAGGATGGACCTTTGTTAGACATGCCGACTCCCTGAGAGGTGAGAATGGGGGGAAAGATTGTGCAGGAGAGATGGACGGGGAGTATGGACGATAGATTGGGTGAAGGAAAGGGTAAAGAATTTTTCACGAAAAATCAATATAAGTGAAATAAAAGTAAGAGGAATGGTAAATGGTTTGGTTTTGTGCCACATTATCTGTCATCCTTGGTAACTGACAGCAACAACAACATAAAGCTTTGGTGTTTTTTCTGCATTAACACCCTTATAAAACCATGGTTCAGACAGTAAATACTTACTTGGAAAAAAACAGACAGGTATTATAATATACACCAATATAAACATTGGGGACATGCAGGTGAAGAGCGTGTATATAAGCATAAATGTTAAGCACTTAAATTGAATACCCTCTCCAGAAAATAGCATGGACAGCAAGGTCTCCTAATGCACACCATTCAGCCTTATTTGGACCTGTATGTCTGAGACAGAGTGGTGTACAATGGGAGCTCTATACCAGCAAGCTCATTTTTTGCATATTTTCTCCTTTACACACAGAGACACACACAGATATACACAGATATACACAGACACACACAGACACACATGGATACACACTCGCTCCCCCTCCTGGTCTCTGTCATCACATTGCCTCATGTCATTGCCAGCTCTTTTTTTTTTTTTGCCTTATGCTTCTGTATTTGCCTTTGGGCCAACAGCCAAGTGCAAAAACCCTGAAACAAAGTGCTGTCTGCACCATCCAACCTTTGCTGCCATGTTGATGTCAGGTCACTTCAACTTCCTGTTCCTAAGGGAGGGGTCAAAGGTCAAATGTTAAAGCCCAGGGTTTGACTGGAAAAGGATCATCTCCGGCACAGGAGGGTGAATGTTGTCACCACAGGAAGCAATAAAGTTTTTATTTTTGAACAGTACATAGACTTCCTTTGTGTTGGTGGATGTATGCTGAGGGTTTTTCCATGAGTCATTGGATTTATCCAGTTAGATGTTCTTTACAGAAAGTAACATGATTACTCTTCAGACGTTGAGGGAGCTTTTGGGGTTTAAAAAAAATCTCATTTCATATTTTGATATAAAACCATAGACATAGTCTCAATGACATCACCATGAGGCCTAAAGAGGGCACACTTGAAATACTGACTCAAACTAACTTATAGGCAAAGAAGCTGAGCTGTATAATTCTGCCATTTATATTTTAAGATATCACAAAAAGTGTAAGCATCAAATTGCCGTTTCACAATTCCAGCAGAAACATTTCCATAAAGTTGCAGAACAGACTGCCTTGTGAGCTTAACCTCTTGAACTTGCAAGTGAAACCAGTAAACATGTGCCTTAAATCTGCAATCCTTCTGATGGAAAGCAGGAGGCGACCAAACAAACTATGAGTACCAGGAAATGAACCCACTGTTCAGTTGGTTCAACAGTTTTGACTTCAAACATTTTCCATTGAATTTATTGTCTTATTGCTTTATTCCAGTCATTTCCTTTTCAGCACGGTGTTCCTTTTATGAGAAATGGTCCCATTAAGATTAAAAACTCCTTCTGTCCTCCTGTCCAGACGAGGGGTTTGTCATGCCTGGACGTGACAAAGTAACTTCCCTGGAACAATGTAGGCAAGAAATCTCACAACAATAAGTTCAGTCATCATTTCCAATGACTAAATAAGTTGCTAAATAACATCCTGTTAATGGTGTGGTCATTGAATCAATGGGTGACATCAGAGGGACTTTGTCTTTGTCTGATTTGAAGACGTGGTAGTGTCCAAGTGGTGAGTAAATGTGGAATTTTCGTTCCCCTTTTAGCTTTGTTTTTGCCCTTTTCAAACTTCAGAGAGAAATTTGGGTATCGAGCTGCAACATTTGCCAGTGCTGCATCTGGAAATAATTCAATGCAAAATGCACAAGAATTAAACAAAAAAAAAGTAAAGGTAAAACGAGCTCAAAGGCAATAAAATGCTCTTTTAGAACCCTTTTCAGATTACAAAGTCATTCCATTCACAGTTTTTATAGAACATTGATGAGAGCTGCTGTCATTGATAATATAGAGACTTACAACCTAATTACAACGCCTAACTACATTATGTTTCAAGCACAGAAGATTTAGAGAATTACATTGAAGGATTATTTGACCAGTGAATGCACAGGTCTTGATTTTTATGCTACTGGTTCATCGGTTAATGTAAACTTTGGATTCTTACACTCTATTGCTTGATCTTTAATGTGACATTTTCATGCTGCTACTTCAGCCAGGACTCCCTGCTAAAAGAGATTTTGTTTTTTTATGCAAAATTCCTTTTTAAATGAGGGTAAAATAAAATATATAAATAGATAATGCAGGACTCAGTAGTGCAAAAAATACATATTTATCTTTGTGGTCAAATTAGATAAAGTATTTTTAAACCTTTTTTCCACCACAGCAAATAGTTACTCTGAATGTCTGCATATTAGAAACTATGTGCCAGCAGCATTTATGGATCCCTGCCCAGAGTGTCCGCAGAGCGTTACCACCAGCCTTGTTTAATATTCTCTTCATTCCCTGTGGTGCTTTTCCAGACCGCAAGGAACCAAACACACATGCTGGGCAACATGCTCACTTACACACAACCATAAGTTCAGACACTGTATTTTATATTCAGCCGTCAGCGCCTCACTCTTTTTCTGGCACACACACACACACACACACACACACACACACACACACACACACACACACACACACACACACACACACACACACACAAACTCAAACTCATACCCCCTTGTTACTCTCACTGACATGCGTCATGATATAATGATTATTCCAGAATAATGTTTGTCTACCATGCCAGCAACTTGTCTCTCTTTCCATTGGCCTCTAATTCTTGGCCTCATAAAGAACTCTCTGTACCACATCTGCAAATCACACACATTATGCTCGCTGTAGGGGAAGAACTACAGATTATGTCGACCACATTGTGCACCCAATGACTTCTCATGTTTTGTGCTGAGAGAAACTTTTTTCGTATCAGTTTGTATTCGTCCATTACGCAGTGAGCATGCAGATCAGATGTTATCTTTGGCTTTACAAAAGTTTGTTAGGACTTGATCTCTCAGTCTGGTATTTATGTGCATCCAGGGACCTGCTGTAAGTCGTGGGACCTGGCCAAACTCCACCAACTCTGACTTATCTGGTAAACAACTTTCTGTGATGTCTGGTTACTACTCCATAAATCTCCAATACTTAGGGCCTGTGACTGTCCATTAACGCTGTCTTCTGTGCTGGCAGAGGCAGTGCCTATTTTCTATACAAAACTAATACAGTCTGTACTTTCAGCACTCAGCATCCAAAGCGAAAAATATCTTTGGTGTCCTGTCCTCTGTTCGTTGGTTGATTGTTCATGCCCTAAGATGATTATACTTCAACTTCTGGAACACTGCAGTACTCATCAGTGTGACCCCTCCTTCACCAACCAATCAAAATTCAGAAGGGGCAAGACTTCACACATCAACTTGTCAACAACAATATAGCAACACTTGTTTTCTTGAGGCACTATTTCCAGGTCCAGAGCTGCTGCTAATGAATCATTTTCGTGTTATGTTTCGTAAAATTATTTTGAATGAAAGCAAAGTTGAAGCACACGGAATATCTTCAAATGAGACTCCACGGTCGAAGTGCAGACTGACAACTATTGTAACCCTGCAACAGAAAGTGCCAGTGGGAGGTGATCTGAAATTGTAAATGGACACAGGCCCTTACTGTAAAATAATTTTTACTTAAAGCTCCTGTGAGTCAATTTAAGCTGCTAGTGAAACATATTGATATAAATACATATGCCCTTCAATGAGCCACACATACATTTGAGACCACTAGGGACAAGAATTTTTTTTTTTCTATCTCTAGTTATTTTTCATAACTCCAACAATGCTGCAGGGTAATTGATAGTCAAGGCGATAAACAGCATGCTGGTGAAACAGGCTCCAAAAAAATGCCCATACTAAAGGTTCACTGTGAAATGCATGTTTGACATTAATTATAAAAAGTTACGACTTTTTTTATCATAAAACATTATTACTACGTTTAAAATATGAAATCAACCAAGATGTGAATTGTGCCTACAGAGGGGTCACTTCAATCAACACAACCTGAATGTTCCAAACAGAAGCTTTAACATAAAAACATACAAACCTGCAGTATGAGTTATATTACTGATGTGTGTCCTAATAATTCCACTAATGTTTCATACCATTACTACAACAATTTATAAAGTGACTCCCACAAGCATAAAAAAAATCCTACTGGTGTCAGTGATAAAAAAAACCAACTTTGGCTACTCCTGATTTATCTGCTTTTGCACGATAGGGATAAGCATACTATGATAAAAAACTTGAACAAAAATAAACTTTACCAATAAAATTAATGACTGAATATGATTCATTAGCACAAAGCATACTTAAGCAAACAGTAGCATACTCTAAAATAAAAGAAAGCCCTGTTCAGTCCTGATAACGCAACCTTTTTCCCACCATCCTCCTGTTTCTCTCTGTTGTGTTTTCCTGCTCTGTTTCTCTATCACCATGGTAAATCTGCACAATGCCAGAACAGGAAACCAGTCTGAGGGTTGTGGCAGCTGTATTTGGCTGAGGGCTCATGGCGTCATGCTGCCTCACCTCCATCCTCCACAATTTACCACCTAACCACCGTATAATGACTTAGGCTGAATAAACTACCAGCGTCTTGTTGTGCTGAAAGTAAATGTGATAATTTAGGCCCCTGGTGTATGTTTTCAGAGGTTTTGATGACTTAGAAAACTTCTTAAACTTAACTAAAGTGTTAATGTTATTGGTGAAATCAATCTAGCCGATATTCTTTGGGTGACCTCCATTCTCAGAGTGAGTGCTTCTGTGACTTGACCCTGGTTTGTACCAGCTGCACATTAATGTACTTGCTTTGCTTGGACTTACTCAAGCTCTGAAAGTACTTTCTGGACCCCTGGCCAACTCCCTTAACAGCTCTGATAATTCTGTCAAACTTGAAAGCTAATGTGCGTTTGCTCGGCTGAAGTTAAACTGACTCTGAAGTCTTGAAAGCGCTGTCCTGTTGGACTCAATGCCAGAGCCCTTTTTTACTGTTATGTGGATGTGGTTATATAATGCTGTGCCTCTGTATTCTCCAGAGTTTATGTGCAGCCAGCGATAGTGTTATCTGCTTCTGGTGCTGCGGGTCACTGATGTTTCCCTTCTGTTACTGCAGGCCTCTTTTACTGGGTGTTCTGCTGCCTTTAATAATAACCTATCTGTTATCCTCAATCCAAACATCTCAACAAGCTTTTGGATATTGCAAAATGTCAAGTTTACATTTCCTTGTGTGTGGAGAATATTTCCTGTACTTCTCTGTCAGTGTATGCTGTCATTAGCAGGGTCATGGGCGACGCCTTCGAAGTGTTTCTGGTTACTTTTCAAATTAAATAACACGTAATAATCTCAGAAATTCTAAAGGATGCATTGTATGTTACTCTACAGGAAAGTGGGAGAGGTTAAGCCCACGTCAGCACAGTAGCATCCTGGGAGACAGAATATCTTCGCACAGTAAACACACTGACTGATGATCATTCAGTCGTGAAAGTAAAGTTAAGGACAAGAATTGAATCATGATTTGTAGACTAGACTGGGAGTAAAACTTTGTCCACCACCAAGGCAAGTACCTCACAAAATCACAAGCTTCTACCCAGCTGGTTGCTTCATTTTGCCTCACTGCCAGCTCCATGACCTGTGACTCAGGAAGGATTAAACTGACTGATCACAAGGAATGCTGTTGAACTAATTAGAAAAATAGCAGAGAGATGAGGGGCAGGGAGGTTGAAGCAAAAAGAAGTAACACCAATTCAGTAACTTGGTTACTTTTTGGACCAGACTTATCTTCAGCTTGCTCGACTCTAGTCCTGATTATATTTTTTAAAACTACAAGTCTTTCTATAAGTATGTCTGCCCTCATGAGGAAGTGTGGCTGCTTTTTATACATCATAAATTCTTCGTGGCTCCCAAAGCCCATATAAGGCTGTGGGCCATTTGCTTGTGCAAATATAATTTTACTGACAGAGATATGTAACAAAGCCTGGCTTTCTACCTCTGTCCCTCTCCAGATGCATGGAGACCTTCCAATAACATCTGGCTCATACTGGGAGTTACAAGAAGTATATTTGGAATCAGAATACCCCTCGACACAGGAAGGTAACTTTTAAAATTTCAATAAAAGCAGCTTGTGTTCACCCAGACACCAGATATACACAGCTTCTGGGGTTATTAAATATAAGCATTGAACAACTCCTGATCAATCTCATGTAATTTGCTGCACTTTTACATGAAACTCAAGAGTGCAACAGTAAGAAAAATACAACATTGGTAGAGCTTTATGAAAAACACTCTAAAAATTAAAACATTTAACAATTGCATATTTCATAGATCCAAGTGCAGTGTTTGATTACATTTGCAGACCTTGCCAGGGACCTTTTAAAATGAGGTTACTCTTATTTTGAAATGTCTGCAACTTCTGCTGCAACTGTAAATGCAAATCCTATGAGATTGTGCATGCTTTTTTACTCACATGAAATTGACAGTAGTCTAACAGATATAACTACCTACACAAGATTAAATGCATCAGTAAATAAAAGATACACCACTCTATGGACACAACATTTCAAAAGTGCAAATCATCCAGAGTCAATGTATTCCACAGAGATGTCTTCATGGGCGGCTGAATGATAAATGTATCTTACTTTAAGATGACTACACCCTCTGCTACTGTCAACCTATATTAGGACACATATTCACATTTTACAATCCAGCTGTTTATTCCACATGTAGGAATAAAAGAAAAGCATACTCACTGTGTGAAGGGAAAAGGTCAGTTCTCTGCTGCTTACTACCTCAGCGTGTGGGTTCGACTGTGGATGCCTGACTTAGTGTTTGTATATGCTTGGTGGGGACCTCCCTCCCAAAAATGCCGGCTTAAAAGGAGCAGATGAGGAAAGATGACTTCACCAGTCTACCAAGTGTAAGAGAGAGGGAGGGAGGGAGGGAATATGACGGAGGAGAAGGAGTGGGAGAGAAAAAAGGGAAGTTCATCCTTAAAAGGGCAATGGCCTTTCAGCAGCTGGCTCTCCCTGTCTGTGCGTCTCTTCCCCTCACGTCAGGTTTTAAAGTCCGGCCTTATTTGGGTAGAGCTGCTCCATGTCGAGACAGCAGTCGGGTTCGGTCAGCAGGAATTCTCTGAATACTTTCAACACATCGCTATTCATTCAAAGTGGGAACAAGGTGCTGAAGGGAGAGGATGGGGGCTGGTTGTGAGAGAGGGAGGGAGTAGAGATGGAGAAAGAGGAGACAGGACTTAGAGAAATAAAAAGTGGGGGAGGAAAAAGAGGATTATTGTGTTGGTTCATGTGTAAGGAAGTAAAATGTTAGAAATTAATCTTTATTTTAAAGTTTTTCACAAAAAGAGAAAAAAAAATTGTTCACTCAAAGAGAAGAATGTGGAAAAATAGAGAAGAGAAGTGTTAGAGGAGAAAAAAGATGAATAAAAGCATGGGAGAAGAGGAAGAGGATGAAAGTGGAGAGGTGTGGAAGATGAACAAGAGGAGAGGAAAGAAGGAGGAGTTGGAGAGGATGAAGGAGAGGGAAGGAAAAGTAATAATAAAGGAGAGAATGGAAGAGGAAAAGGAATGGAGGATGAAAAATAGGAAAAATGAAAGGAGAGGAGGGGACGTTGGATGAGCGAAGGATGTAAGGGGAAGAAGAAGAAGAAGAAGTTGAGAGGATCAGGGAAGAAGGTTAAAGGGAGATGTATGAGAAAGGAAGATGAAGAAAAAAAGGAAAGTGTGAGGAGAGGTTGAGGGAAAGAAGAGTGAGAAGAGATGAGTTGACAAGATGAAGAAGGAGAGGAGTGGCGGGTGAGAAATAGGAAAAGTGAGAGGAAAACTAAGAAGAGGGGATAAAGGATACAAAGGAGAGAATGGAAGTGATTAGGAAGGGAGAAGGTGGGAGGAAAAGAGGACAGAAGAAGAGGAAGAAGCAATGAAGTAAAGAGGAGTATAGCAGAGAACAAGGGATAACAGAAGAGGATGTAGTAGGAAAAAGAGAAAGGAAGAGCAAGACTGGCAGAAAAACAAAGAGCATATGAGATGGGAAAAGGAAGATGAAGGAGAAGAGGAAGGAAAGAAGAGGATAATGAGACGGTCAAGGAGAGGAAACAAGACTGGAAGGAAGGAAAAGAGGAGACTATGAAGGAAAGATGAGGGAAAGAACTGGGAAAGTGACAAGGAGGAGTAATAGATTGATTATCAGTCATGCAGAGCTATCCATGTAAGTCCTGGATCCTCTTCAAGCTGCTGTGTGTGTATGTGTATGTGTGTGTTCATATAAGAACCACCAACACGTTCTTGCCTCTACAGTCACTTTGGGCAGAACACTACTGTTAGAAGAGGTGTCCATCACCTAAAGAGTTCGCCCTCAGACTCAGTCATCACACTGCTCTCTGGGAATAGTTGTGGTAGACTTATGTCAAGCTTACTTTGAAGAAATCTCTCAAGTGACCTGCAGTTCCAAACCACAGCTGTTTCACCAGCACATGGCTTTAATGCTGTCTTTTGTTATTGACTAGTGATTAGAAACAGATTTCAGATGGGCTACAGCAACTGTAAGAAGCCTGTACCGCATGACAGCTAGGCCCTGGTAAAAAAAAAATAATGGTTAAAAAAACATTTTTAAAAGATGCTTTACATGCAGTTCTTCTCTGTATTTCCATTTTTGGTTTTGTAATTATGAGTACTGAAAAGATGTGGTATTTAAATTAAATCCTGCTTTAATCACCTGTAACATGAAGCGATCCAGATGTTACTTGTGTTTTATTGGGTGTGCGGATTTGTAATGGATTTTCCTTTCACGGATGATTCTTAGGAAAACTCTAAGGTTTAAAAACCCCTTTACTTCTAATGAGTTTCAATCACTTCCCCAAGGAATTGAAGGTATTTAGCAGAAAATCTATTTTCAAGGTAAGACCATTTCAATGAGAACAGTTCTTGTCAAGATATCTGACAGCTTCTGTTGACTCTTGGAAGAAAACACCTCTGCTATTTAGATCTGTTTCATCTGTAATCCCTCTGTATGGTGACCTGTAATGTTAACTGTATTCATGCTTGGGTAGATGCATGTGTTGTGACATACTGGAGGAGGAAACATAATCATTACTCAAAAAGATCTTTAATATAAGTCCTATGACTATATTTTCTAAATGACAAAAACTCATTTTAAGTAGCAGCATGAATTTAACTGCCTCATACTCGAAGCTCACTCAGAAGAACGACTCACTTTGAGAGAATGTTTTCAGTCCGTGATTCAACTGTCTCTTTGTGTGTCTGTTTGCATGTGTGTAGAAATGTGTGGACCATGTGTAAGCTGCAACATCATGTGTTTATATGTTTAACGGAAGGACACTCACTGTGGTGTATAAGCATTTGTAATGAGCTTCCATAAAAGGTGCATGTTTACACTGTTACAATGCTGTCACAGGCTGAATGTTAGCAGCTGCAGCAGCAGCAGCACATTATGACCAGCTGTTATCATACCCAGATGATACAAGTGCTCTGGCTGCTACCGATTTCCATTCATGGACTATGAGCATCTGTGTGTGTGCGTGTGTGTGTGTGTGTGAGACAAGCTAAAAATATATACTGAAATTCAAAATAGTGATCAAAGCAAAAAACATGCAATTAAAAAAAGAAAGGTCACAAAATCTGACTTTGTAATGAATTTTTATTGGCAGTTTATTGTAATAGCTTTAATAATGCAAATGTGTTCAAACATGTCACTTTTTATTTCATGCCATGCAAAAGTATAATTCTGCACCCATTTGTGTTTCATTAGCAATGCCCACATATATACACACAAGTCCATGTGCACTTATTAGTCCTATTGAATCTACTGCGCTTGTCCAGTGATTGGTCACAAACCTACTTCTGGAGGACCAGCGTGGAGTCTTTAATGGTCATGTACTGTAGTGGGGAAGCTTAATTAGCGAGTATGTCCAGCTGGTACATTACTCATTAGTTTCAGGGTACAGCATAAAACCAGTAAACGTATTGTGCTGCAGGTGGTTACAGAGCTTCCTGCCAAACATCAGTTCCATATAGACTTGGTCACCTCTCTTAAGTTCCAGTACCGCTACCTGAAAGCATGCACAATGAAAATAAATAATGAGTCAAGTTTCAACTAGCAAACGGAAAATTGTGTCTTCAAAGTCTTCATGTCCAAGTTTACCTGAGTGGCACTGTCTTCAGTATCCTCTCGATTATCCTCCCATACACTGGCCACCACTATATTATTCAGCATCATCTGGACCTTTAAATATCAAAGGGACAAAGAAAATAAGATACTTGCTATTGCTAAAGCGTGTCTTTAAAAATCACTTAAAGAAATCTTACTTTGTGGTAGAGGCGCCCGTCCTTTTCCACGGATGAGTAGACTGTGGCGGAAAAAAGGTAGACACCCGCACGAGGAGCAGTAAAAGCACCTGGACAGGAAAAGGAAAGTTTGGGGGAAGATTTAGTGGAATAAGTTTACATGTGGCTTTAATTTGGAAAAAATAATTCAGTGTTGAGGTAAAGTCATATAATTTTACTCTTTCTATGAGTGTGTCATACCTAGGGTGGGGTTATATCCGTTGCCATCATTAAGTGAGATGGAGGTGTATGGGATTGGCACATTAGAAGTGAATATACCAAAGCAACCTTTCAAAGATCCATCAATGTTATTAGGGTCCATTGTGGCTTTGAAGGCAATCTTATAGCCACCTGAGAGTGAAACAATGAAACATATTAAGTACAGTAAAGCAGTCTGAAGTATTAATCTATCTCCCATAACTGCAGGTGTTTTTACCTGAGAGATCCATTACACTGTACTTGAGTGTGCTAACACCCTGCCACAAATTTTTAATCCTTTCATAGATGCTGTCCTCGAGTTGGTACATTTCATTGGCTCCACAACAGCAGCTACGCTGGCGATTGAAAGTACAGTCACAGTCCCACTTGTCACAAGTTAGAGGTTCCGTCAATGACACTGGAATAAGATGGTGAGATGTATAAAGAAGGGAAAAGAGAGGCTACAGAGGGTTCTGTGACAGAGAGACAAGCTCAACAAGGAGGTCAGACATGTGTTACTTTGACAGTTTTTAGACAGATGTTGCTACATATAAACATGCTAGCTCTCTATTTAATTCAATGAAAGTTAAGCTGCAAAACATTCACAGAACATTTACAACTGTGTGTTATATGTAGTGTGATATGTGTAAGGATGTTCCGTGAGGATTTGTGCTGGGTAAATGAATGACATTAGGCTGCTTGTGTTGCTTACTTGACGCCAGCTTCATTATCTCCAGAGTGCTGGACTGGGCCTCCACGTGACCAGAGAGCAACAGCGCCCTCAGCAGGAACAAAACTGGTAATACCAACATCTGAAAAACAGTATTGAAATGATTCTGGATCAATGCAACCATTCAAGAGCTCAGTGTCACCTTTAACATAAGTGTGTGTAAGGTTTAAAGGTCAGATGTATAGTACTTCAGAACTCAAACTCAAACTCAAAGTGTGCCAAATCTTTTGCACAATGCTTTGTTTCTCTGAGCACAAAGATTGGGTTAGGTTAAGTGTTATAGCTGTCAGATAAAAGAGGCCCAATTTTTCCACTGATTAACAGCACGGATAACGTGACCTGCAGGTCCTATGGTATAAGACTAATTACTGACTTAAGTTTGTTTACTATTACTAATCTTCTTGACTGAGAAAAACTTGTATATCTGTTGAAATCATGATATCAAAAATGTAACAACTAAATCTTAATGTCCAGACAACTACTTACCTGAAAATCACCAAATACATGTCAAATTGTTCTATGTCTGCAGGATGTGTTCATGTTCATTTACTTACTTTAAACTTAAAACTTAAAAAACTATATAAGCCCCAAACTAAATAATATTACTTATTGAAGACTGAAATGAGTGCAACAAAAACATGAAAAGACATGGCGATGGTAAGAAAATGAAAAAGGAACTGAAAATCTAGAGGACATGGATGACTTTAAAGGCTGCCGCTCAGAAGTAGACTCAATTGTCTCGTGATTGTAAGGTTGGTGATTCAATCCCAGTTCCAGCAGTCACACGCCAAAGTGAGCTTGGGTAAAACACTGAGCCCCAAATTGGTCCAGGTGGCATTTCTAGCAGCGTGTGACTGTTTTTTTTTGTGACTGTAAGAACACTTTTGGTGTTAAGAAGACAAGAGAAAGTGCTATGCAAGTACAGTTCATTTCAAAATTCTAATCCTATTTATATGCTACATTTCTCTCTTGTGCTTATACTAAGCAGAGAACATTTGCACAAGACAAGCCACATCTATAAAGCATACCACATCTCTCTTAAAGCACCTGCATGTTTTGGTGATTGACAGCCTAAGTGAGTAATTGATGGTCCTTTTTTAATATACATTTGGTAAGTTATGAATAAATCCATCAAACTTACTGTATTTGGTTCCTCCCTCTCCTTGTGTTGAAAGATTAAGTCAACTTCTTGAGATGTTGTGAAACTGAGAGAAGGAGTTTTGAGCGGGGGATTCTTTTAGCATCATTGCAGTACAGGTGATCCTCCCCATGACGGGGTGCATGACAGAAGCCCCGCCTCCTTTCAAATACACAGACACACAAACACTGCAGACATGAACTCACACACACATAACACTACACAAACAGCCAAACAATAACACTGTCCATGAAAAGAGCCTGATATGTCTGGTAAGAAAGGTTTTCATTTTGGTGTGAAAGAAGAAGAATCAATCCTGTTGTGACTTTCAGCTCATATTGTTGGGACCATAATACCCCTTATTGGGGCAGTGGTGTCAGGTTGCCCTCCTTTTCCAGGACACCAGCTACTCCACCAGCTACTGAAATGCTGATATGGAGAACATTGTTTACAGGTCCCATGGGATGTAATAGTCAACTGACCAGAAGACAAAAAGAGCTGATCGGATGTTATCAGTTCATCGATAAGGACCGAAATCTGAGAGCAATACGCAAAGCCCTCTAGTTCTAAGGCTTGGCTGAGATAGAAGGGGAAAAAAATGATACTGTGTGTTCCCATTACTACGTTCCAATTGAACTGTTCAAAACTTAGATGTGTTGATTGTGGATATGCAATAGTTTCGTGGCTAAAGTGGACTCTAGATTTATCAGAGTAAAATAATCTTGTCCCATGAGCCAGAATTTACTCAATAGTAAGTATCAAAGCTGTGAAGAGGAACTGCCAAGTGTTGTAAAGTTTAATTCTGTCCTTAAATCAAAGGTTCAGATAAAACCAGTTCCTAGAAGACATGGTAGCTATTTGTTCCCGGTCACGAAAGGAAGCTGGGGGCTGTTAAGTGAGAAATAATATAAGTGAATCCATCCATTTTCAATATCTTGAAATCAGATCCCCTGTTAACAATCAGTCAACTTGAGTACCATGAATATCTTTATCTGTCAACACATTTATTCGGAAACCTTAATAAGAACACATTTTAAACTTGGTGTTAACACATTCAAATATACAGTGTCTCTATATGCTAACGATGTATTGGTGTATAGTTCTAACCAAATGAAAGTTGTTTCAATGTTTTGTTTTCAATGTTGTATATATATTTGAAAGCTTGTACTATAAGAGTTTACCTTCATTAATTTAGAACTTGTTTTTCCACTCATGTATGTGTACACAGGCGAGTCAACTGCTAGTCCATTTATTCGATATGTAAGTGGAAAAGTTGTTGGATAAAGACAAACCAAAGAGACTCTTTTTAATGTCATTCTATATCACATGAAAACTATTTAAACACAGTCTCCTGACCTTGGTTATGTAACTGGAGACTCTTTCAGGTTTACTTACAGTATGTGTGTTCTTGTCTACATATTTTGATCGAACACCCAAAACATCTACAGCTGTCCTTTATTTTTGCTGTTGTTGTTGTTGACCTGAATTTTCACAGGCATTTGTCACTGTCCTTGTTCCTCTCAGCATATTATATAACAGGGTGTTCACAGCTATCTTTAAAAACTTGTTAGCCCCTGGGATTGTGTATTGTCTGTGTCTTTGAGATGACCACCTGTGTGTATAGAGTCCCAAGTCAGCTGGCCTGGTTCTTCACATTGCCTTATCGGCTACATGAAGGTCAGGGTGTATCAGGTGTTTTATTTCTTCAAGACAGAGCAGTTCTTGAAAGTATTCACCAAAAGTAATATGATGACATAACGTGACGTGAGCTGCCCTGACCTGAGATGTGATTTCAAACCAGTGCTTTGAATTACAGCATAATGGTGGAGATAAAAGTCTTGGTTGTCTCTCTGAGATTTTTTGGAGGTTCGATTTGTTGTGTTTCTTCATGGGAGGAACTAAAATCATCAAACGTGACAGCTGCTTTATTTAATTCTTAGCAAATATGTTTAAATTGTGAGAACTATAAACAGTATTTTGTAATGTTGGGAAGTGCACCCAGTGAGGTTCAAGCAATGATCTTTTGCAGTTTTTTCATGAGGAGCCTTCTGTTGACCAAATTATACTTTTTGTAGTGGGTCCTGAAGTTTCTTTCATTTAACAAGCTACAGCTGCTTCCCATCTCACCTCAGAGTCTTTGACTTACCTGAAGCCTTATTAGCAATGAAACAAGTATAACCTGGAGACCTTTAATAATTTAATCATTTTGGAGGTTATGCATAATCACAATCTGTGAATCTAAGATCCCTAATTATAAAGCAATAATTCTACTGTAAGTTCCCCACCTCTTTTGAAACACACCCAGTCCCTCTGGTTGTTTAGTTTATGTATTTATATATATTTTGTTGTTCTATGCCCCTCATTGCCTCTTTTCAAGTAGAAAATTAAACATACTGCAAAAATACAGTTTAGACAGCATTTTGGGTAGGAATTAAAAGGCCCCATCTTGCTTCACATGGAGACCAATTTAAACCATTCAGAGGAATAAAATCTGAGAGGGTGATGGGATAGATAACTAGCATGCTGCAACATTGACTTTTCTCTCTGGGAGCTTAATTGTCATTTTGTCTTTAACTTGTAATAGTTGCTTTTGATTAAAAATATAAAATTTAAACTGTAAATCATGAAGTTCTTAGGATGATTTACATTATATAACGTGTTCAACGCCTGGATCCCTTTATTTATAAAAACTAGCTTGTGCTGAATAAATATCTAATAATGTAAAAAAGACTTTGTGATGTTGAAGAGTGTAGTTCAGTGATGATTATGTTTGAGTGTTGGATGTGAACTTTAAACTTTAAAGCAGCTGGTAGCATGTGTGCTTATTTGCAAAGGCTGATATTGCAGGAGAAAAAATCATGTATTTGTTCAAACAAATGATAGTGGTGCACTATGAATGGCACGCTTTAAGAGAGAAGTGCTCTAATTCCCACTTATAGTAAAACACGAGTCCCACTCCGACCCTGATACAGTATGACATAATACTATACCTTCTACCCTGAAGTGTCTCATGGATTATATGACACTTAAAATCAGATATTATATAAGTAGAAATAAATGACTATATCATATCTAATCAACCCCACTTGTTGTGTTTAGTAATGATGGTTCACATAAAGAGCCACAAAGTGAGATTTAAGTGCTTTATTTAAATGTAATACATATGAATTCAAGTTCAAATTCCACATTGCAAAATAGCCCATTTCAATCAACACTGGGGTAAGTGAATCAAAAATACTAAGCAAAGTAAGAGGACAATTTCAATACTTAACTATCTCTATGTAGACATGAACATGTACTGTCACACTGTCCTGTTTCATTGACTTTTAACTGTACGAGCTTATTGTTCGTCTCCAGTGTTACATTACACAGTTTCATAAAGAAAAAGACAAGCAGTAACAGAACAAAGATAGTTATCCTTTGACATCTTCAGTGTTCTCTCTTCCTTTCAAAAGAACAAAGATGAGGCGCAGTGAGATTTCTAGCATTCTTTACTCATGTTAAAAAGGTGTTCACACATAAACCAGCTCACTAAACTTCCTTAACTTATTCAGTTGCATAAATCAGAAAGACACTGAAAGTGTTATAGCGGCTGCTATCATCACAGAGAAAACATCCAGCGGGAAGGATGACAGCCACCTTGCTCCCTTCCTGAAGCTTGAGGGCTATGACATGAGAAGTACTGTCCTCTTGGTCATGCTGGTTTCTGTCTGTTACCCCGCCTATGTTCTCATTGTCAACCATCAACACGGCACAGGCTTCCAAGCTGCTGCCGGCAGAACCAGCATCACTGTAGACTGTGAAAGCGATGCTGTAAAAGCCTGAGCAGGGAGCGGTGAAGATACCTGTGGTTTGATTATAGCCATTATTCAGATTAATTAAAACATAATTGTATTTGATGACCTTGTCTTCATTGTGCGGCCCCATACACCCACGATAAGCATCATCAGCTAGAGCGCCAGAGAAGGCAGTGCGGCTCGCTGGAGAGGCAAAGAAGGAACATCAGGTTACAAGTGTAAAAAGTTGAAATGTTTCATTCATATTTGCTTTTAATCTTATTCGTGGATGTATCACTTACCTTGTATATTGTTAAAACTTTGGTTCGCTTTCTGGTATTCCTCTTCTAACTCACTCAGACTCTGGTCAAAATGCTCCCTTAACTTGTCAACCTCGCGAAGTATGGTACAACAGCCACAAGAACCCTGGTCCGCCCTACACTCTGGACACAAATACACACAAATACACCTTAATACAGTGCATATGCAGGTTTAAATATATACAGAAACACAGATTATGTAACCAGGATTCCTCACCCCTGGCTGAGTCTGGGCTTCCCCGTGGGTTCCAAATGTATGGGTTGCAAGCGCTCTTTCCAAAAGCTGAATAAAGCATGCACAGCAGTATAAAAGCTGAAAAAAGGGAGACACGTGAGATGAAGCTTTGCATTAGTTCAGTTTATGTAATTTTTATCTTAACTATTCCTCTGTAAATGCAGTAAGCCTCACCTTTCATGTTGACGCTTTGTGACGGGAGCTTCAGTGAGGATAGAAATTGATGATCTGACCAGCAGTGAAAGTATCATGGATATATATTTTTACCAAAACCACTCCCTTGTAACCTCTTTTATTTCATTTCTTTTCATTGCTCCGCCTTGTTTTGATTTTTTTTATCAAACCAAATTTGCCTTGTCAACCGTGTAAGTGAGAACACTTAATCATCATCATCAGGTACTCTCACTTTCTAAAATCAAACACAAAGAGACACACACCCTCTGGGGCTTTGTGCAGACAGGTAGAGGCCAGATTTCATCTATTGTTTGGGACAAGGTGTTTCCACAGCAGACCTGCAGTTTGAAGATTTCCCAGGATAGAACAAATAATTTTATGGCTTACATTTATAACTTTTCCTGACATATAAAAAGCCTTATACAGTGACCTGATGTGTTCATGAGTATATGCTGAGCACATTAGATTATAAAGTTGGCTTTTGAACTGTGTGCTGAGAGCAAGCCATGTACTCCTTCTCCTCTTTAGAGTGGATGATGTGGCATCCATTATTTCCAAAAAGAATGTCAAATTTGTATTTGTCAAACCACAGGACCATATTCCACTTTGCCTTGGTCCATTTTAAATAAGCTCTGGCCTAGAGTCAAATGCATTTTGGATCATGATCATGCAGTGGTTTCCCCTGCAGAGTCATGTCTGTTTTTTTCAGCAGTGAGGGCTTGAAGATTACCGCCATCCAGTAATGTCTATCAGCCTTGTCCCTTTTGTACAGAGATTTATCCAGGTGTTCTGAATCTTTAAATGTTACGATGTGATATTATTCTGGAAGTGCTGAACTATTTTCATCTAGCTATGGGTTTATTTAGCTTTGAATGATTTGCAAACCATCAAGTTCTGTTTTTATTAACATTTTGCACAGTGTCCCAGCTCTTATGAAAGTAGGGTTGTATTTGTCCAACAGTTGACTTCTTCCCAGCAAAAACCCTCTTTTCTGAAGTTTTCAGGTTTACCAGCCTGGATTGATGCAGCACAACAGACAGTGGCATAGAAGTTGATGCTCCATTGCTTATTTCAAAGTTACTAATACAGGAATGACACTGCACAGTCTCTTTGATGTAACTTGAAATAAACCAACTTTATTTCCCTGATTGTTGACGATCTTAAAAAAGACACTTTTTGTAATAATTCCAAAGTGTGGATCGATTAATCTGTAAATCTGCATTCACAACAGTCCTTTGATATATTTCTGTGATGTTGAAAAAACATTTGTTATTCCATTTTGAAAGGAATATTAAGTTGAATTGAATAAAAGTTCTGCAGTAAAGGACTAAAATATGTCAGGTGCTATTATAATAAGAGTATTCAGTGATGTATTAAACCGTTAGTATAACTTCACTAGATGCTCAACGTTTAGTCATTGTAATTTTACATCTTTCTTTTTTTAAATGTAGGAGGTTTATTTTCTCTCAAGACTTTATTTTTAATATTTTGACTTTATCCTTGAAACCTCAAATTGTTTTTCTTTCAGTGGCCTCATTGTAACTCTACACCTGAATCCATGTCATATTTTATTTTCTAGTTTTCATAGCATCATTGTCAGTCTTTAATTTTTCAGAGAAACCAGCTTAGTGAATGTTTCAATTGTTGCTTGAAGTTTTCACATTTTGGAAATGTATTTTCGCTTACTAAATCTTTCATTCTATTATCATGCAAATTCAATATTTCACCAAATTTGAATTAGAATAGGTCTATCATTAAATGTCAAAGCTTAACAAATCAGTGCATTGTTGTTTAGTTATCAATCCGACCTTATCTTTGACAAGCATTAAATGTGTTGTCTTATGTGGAGATGACATTTGTATCTCTGCTTTCTTTCATAGAGACTGAAACAAAGAAAGTGACTAGTTTGTTTGTGAGCATGGTTTATTTTCTTTGTCAATTTCATAAAGAAGTTTCTCTCATTCATATTTTTATTACAAGTAACAATTCTTTGTTATTTCAAGATCAGCAGCTCATACAACCAGTACACTGGACAGTAGGACATGAGACAGACATTTTTAAGTGGATTAAAAACATGGTTCAGCTTGTAATGAAATCAACTCAGGAAAAATAGATCACAATGAAGTAAAACAAAAAAAAAGGGTTTGTTGCAGGACAAAGATTAGATAGAGATTAGAGGCTACAACTTCATAGATATCCCCAAAGATGATTGAATCTAGGCGGTGTAAAAACTCTCAGTGAAGGGTTGATTCAAGGTCAAGAGCTGCACCTGCTAACTCAATCAGTGGCATAAAGCAGGCAACCCGTGAAGGCTGTCATGTGACCGCTTTTATCGCAGACGACACAACCTTTGGGCAAGCTGACGGCCAACTCGTCCCCGGCCTCCAGTCGTACCGCCATGACCACTGTTGAACTGTCTTCTTTGTCCTCATGGCCTTGTGTCTTGGGGAGGGAAGACATTGTTTTGCCGTTTACCTGCAGATTGGCACAGGTGGTTGAGGTGTCTCCAGGAGAGTGGTGACCATAGAGGGATATAGCGAGGCTGTAAACCCCAGAGCGGGGTACAGTGAAGATACCAGTGCTCGCATTGTAGCTGTCTCCTATGTTGATGAAGGTGTAATTGTAGAAAATGATCACATCATCATCATCAAAAGGGCCGTAGCAGTTTAAAGCTGTGTTTTTGCTTAGAGCCACAGAGAAGATCCCCTGTTTGCCTGTAAATACAGAGAAGAAGACAAAGAAAGTAAGATTAAAGATCTAAGAAGTCTTTAGTTTTTACTTTGACTTCCCAGTCTATGGTTTGTGTGGGTCACGTAAATACCTCTCACCTCTCAGATTGTCGAGGGTCGTCTTTGCGACTGAAAGCTCCATGTTTAGTGCCTCCAAAGAGTGGTTAAAGATTATCTCTGTCTTCTTCAACCACCCCTGCATCAGGCAACAGCCACACGCTTCCTGGTGTGACAGACAATCTGTGTACACACATACAAACACACACACACACACACACACACACACACACACACACACACACACACACACACACACACACACACACACACACACAAACATTTATACCCAAGGTTGTAGAAAAACATACGACGATGTAGTTATTGAGGAAAACACTTATTCCTGAACAACCTCTCACCCCTTTTTTTTTTTTCCGGAGCTGCATCCTCTCTTTGTGGGTCATCAGGTGCGTGCCAGGAATATGTTTCCTCGGTCTCAGCTAAAGCTGCATGCAGCAAACACAGCAGTACAACAGCTAGAGGATGAAAATGAAGAAAGAATTTAAAGCAATGAAAGACACATTTTTAGTTTTAGTTTTTTGGCAGTGAATAAACAAAGTGTGAATAATCTGTTTTCTGATTTTTAAACATAAGCTTAACTAAGAGCTCATCTATAAAGTTACACTATTTTAATCAAATAATCTGAAATTGATTTTCAAAACTTTCCATTATTTAATATCTATGTGTTTTAAATCATATCATACAGACTTTTATTCTACCAAATTTTACCCCAATTGGAAAAAAAACACAGTCAATCTGGATTCTTCTAACAAGCTTTTTCCGTGGTTGGTAAAACTCTGACCATATGCCTCCAAAATATTCTGCTTGCTTTTATTCTCACCTTTCATGTTGATGCAGTAAATATGCGATGAACCCTGACTGTGTGCAGACTAATCATGAGAAAAATCTGTACGCATTTATATTTATATATCCTGAGAGCCCCTCCTTTATCAGACCTTATTTTTTTAATTCCTCCTCTTCACACATTGCTCCTCCTAGATGTTTTCTCAATCTCCTCCCTGTTTGCCTTCATTACTCTTTAAACGGGTGATTTTGTTTTTGTCATCACTAGGGACTCTCATATTCTAACAACCCACACACAATTGGACACACACACACACACCTCAAGGCTTTGTCACTGTTGCCGCTCCGGGGAAATGTGTTTTTTTGTCTGGAGCTAATTTTTTACACCTGCTGCCAAAAGTGATGCTGCATAAAGCTGTATTGATGATATTGTATTTGCCAGGTTATATAAGTTTTAGCCATACAGAGGGGCTGTTTGGACTGCCTGGCTCGAGCCCAAAGTGACACACATGCAAACAAAGAAAGATATGCGTAGCTTTTCTGAGGACACTGAGGAGATGATTCAAGATACCTTTTTGTTCAGATGCCACAATAGATAAAAGCAGAACATCTTCAGCTTCATCTGGAACTGACTGCACTAAAATAAACATATTTAATTGTGTAGAAAAATGAGCCAATGAGACGGAGTCTACGGTCATTTAGACTTTTATTTCTTACATTTTTAGGGTTTGTCACAGATTTCCAGTATAATTTAGTCAGCAGTTACCACATTCAAAAAAAAAAAATGACTCAGATTGTATGACATTAATCAGTTTGTCAGGAAAGTTGATACACAAACATGCGTTACAACATGTTGAAATGTTTTCTTTACAATTTTATTTAGAAATGTACATGTAGACCATCCTTTAGCCAGAAAGTAATACAAGCAAACGGAAGATGAGTTTGGATGGATAAGGTTACAAACTGCACTTAAATAAATGGTTACAACCACCGCCAGCTCTGGAAGATTTTGTTTCACTCAGACCTTGTAGGTACAGGATGACAGAGTGGCTATGTTTCTCTAACTTAGTCAGTAGCGTACAGCAGGAAACCAGTGAAAGTGTTATAATGGCTGCTGTTATCACAGAGGAAACATCCAATAGGCAGGTTGACAGCCACCTTGTCCCCAGCCTGCAGGTGGAGGGCCAAAACAATAGTAGCACTGTCCTCTTGGTCCTGCATATTTCTCTCTCTGGGTCCTGCCATCACCTGTCCGTTCACCTGCAGACTAGCACAGGCAGCCAAGGTGTTCCCAGGAGAGCCGGCATCACTGTAGACGGTGAGGGCAAGGCTGTAGACCCCAGAGCGGGGGGCGGTGAAGATACCGGTGTCCACATTGTAGCCTTCTCCCAGATTGATGAAGACATGTTTATAGGCGATGAGCCTGTCGTCACGGAAGGGGCCCAAGCAGTCTAACTTTTGCTGATTAGTTAGGGCGACAGAGAAGGCACTGCGGCTGGCTGCAGAGACAGAGGAGAGAAGAAAGATATTAAGATGTATTGAGAAAAGCTTGTTAAATGATAAGCTTATGTTGAGGTGTGAAATCATTTGAAACCTCTGGAAATTAAGCTCAAAAAAAAGAAAATGCATATGCAGTATGGCATCAAATATGAGAGTGACATCAAGCATCTACAACAATCTGAGTAAAAATAAAACTGTGATAACTTAAAGGAAACCTGTATGGAATCAGATCATGTGACCAACTGTATGCACTTGGAGAAAAAAGTGAAAATGTTTAAATTCAGTGTCGAGAAAAAAAAATTGAATTTAGTTATTTTCATTCTTTGAATTATTATCCATGTAATGGGAAAGAGATGAAGAGACTGCAGAGGTTGATCCTTTCAGTTACATTCTATTACATTCTACCTCTGAAAATACAAGTTCTAAAGGTTTCCTGAAATTAGCATGACGCCATGAGCTAATCCGTAAAAATATGCAAGTAACCATATGCTAATGTCATAGACGGATATGAGTAATGTCTGAAGTCGTGCACAATAATAATAACTTAGACATTTAAACCGAAAGTTACATATAGCAGAAGTAAGACACACAGTTTAAGTGTAAATGATCACAGTTCACACAGTCTGTGCTCAGTTCTTCTAGTTTGAGTTTAAAGTAACTCAAATGACAGTACCTCACTTTTTCAATTGAAAGCAATTTGTAATACTTTAAGGTGCTATCTGTTCAGTGCATTAACTCTAAATGACTTAGCTAAAAGGACATTTAGATTTAGGTTTCCAGGGGCTTTGAGATGTTTTGAGGACGTTCACTCTTCCCTGGTTTGTGCAGCTCTTGTGTTTTTACTCACCTCTGACGTTATTGAGGACCGTTATTGATTTTATCAGCTCTTTCTCCAGCTCATTCAGGCTTGTGTTGAAGAACTGCGTCATCCTGTGTATCTGCTGCTGCATCAGACAGCAGCCACATGATGCCTGGTCCGTAAGACACACTGAATGCACACACACACAGAAAAACAGAGGTTGGATGGTGAGAGTTTGTCTGGACAAATTAATCAGGACATTTTCTTATGAATCCCTCACCATTTTCTGAGCCGGGATTAACAGATCCAGTTCCTGTGTTTTCAGGTCCACCCCAGGTATAATCATCAGCCTTGATCAACGCTGCTTTCAGCAGACACAGTAATACAAGAGCTAAAAAAAGAAGAAGAGCACAGATATGCCTTATCAAACCTAGAAGTTGTTAAGAAAGTCTCCCTCCTTGTATTGTCTCTGTAGTTGCAGTAAGTTAATTATTGCAACTTTGTCTAAAGCATGTAGTCTCACCTCTCATGGTGGTGCTGGAAACTGATGCTGGCTTCAGAAGGGCAGAAGGTGTGATGGACCGATGCAGAGTCACACCTGTATATATATGTTACCCATGAGTTCTTGTCCTATAGCTTTCAGCAGCTCCTCCCAGTTTAACCTATAGTCCAGCCACTTCCCCTCCTTCATGTGTACAAACATACTGGTGTACATTTTCTTTAACATTGGGGGCTTCACAAACACACACACATACCAACAAATGGCCTCCAGACCTTTGTGTTGTAGATGTAGGTCAGGTATCAACTATCCTCAGTGGCAAAGTGTCCACCTGTTTGAAAGTTCCCATCAGCTCACAAAGATGGTGTCTCTCCTGTGTTTGCATGTTTACTGGTGTATCAAACATAGTCAGATTCAGGGGCTTTAAACACACTAAGTCACATGACTCTGTTTTACAAGGATAACAGGAGAGTAATCATTGCGGTGAAGTAACATCAAGGTTTTTGTCAATATCGATCACATTTTAACCTCTTACACTGCAGAGTTGTTTTTATCCAAGCAGATTTTTAAAGCTTTAATTTGTAATGATTATTTATGTCAAAAAGCCAGCAGCTCCCATTCCATCGTCCAAATTTAACACACCTCTTTCAATCAGGCTATGGCACAACCTCTCACTACCACGTGTAAAATGAGAGTTTCATTGTCCTCCCATGAAGAGTCAGATTACTTTAGTTCACTTACACAAAGTGAGGCTCATAATGGTTTGAAATAAGAAAGAAAAAACTAAAATGTTTCCTTCAACTGATCAGCAAGAGAAGAGATGACAGCTATTGTTGAATCAAATCTCTGATGGGACATTTATGAGGACTCTGCGTGAAGAGACAGAAATTCTTGAAAATATTGCTGCAGGTCAAATAGTTCTTTCCAAATCCATGTGGGAACACCGGAGCAACAACGGATAACATAAGAAAGGAGGGAACACTAAAAGCATCTGGGTCACTGCTGTGTAGGAATCAGAGATAAGATCAGCAGTTCTCTGATTGTCCCCTCAGTTAGCTAAGATAGTTATGATGGTAAGCTTCAGGAAACTTTGATTTCCATCATGATATTCACACAGACACAGACACTGAGGTCTATTTAAAGCTTCAGAAGAAATCAGAAAATGTTTTAACTGTTTAAAGAAGAGATGTAAAGATAAAATGTGTTTAAAGATTTTTTATTAAATTACAGACATTTTAAGAATATTCATACGTATCAATAAATGCAGTTGAAAAATGGTGAGAATCAGACACTTGACTATTTTCAGCTGGTTATTTTGAGAAATAATACATTAATTATACATCATGAAACTCAATCCAATGAGCAAACAGACACCTCTGCCCCTACTCCTGCCCAGAACCTGAACCCAGCGTACAGCGGCCCGGCAAACCGGGTCTGGTGCCGGTGGATGAGCTCAGCCTGGTTGTTGGAGATGCGGTAAAAGGCCAGAATCCCTGCATGCTGGTCCAGATAGACGCCGATCCTTCGGGCCTTTGGTGAGCCTAGGAGTTTTTCCTTGTTGTCGTGCCAGAAAGAGAAGCCGGTCCCAGACCAGTACAAGCTCCAGGACAGATTATTGTGGCCCAGGCGGCTCTTATCATCAGAGCCTTTCCGATCCATCTCCTTGTGGGCTACACCGATGGTGATCTGGAGAGATGGATGCAAAAAAACATCAGGATGGGCAGCAAACCTTGGTGGCTGAAAAAGGTGTTTAAATGAAGGGCTTCTTGTCATGATACATGTACAAATAAATATTACAAAAATTATATATCTGAGGTAAGTGGTAATGTAAATAGATTTTAAAATATTGGGTCATATAATGTTGGAAGTATGGGAGAAATTTAAAGTTAGAAATGTGGATAAAACAAGACTTTAACAAAATCACAGGTATGATACAAACGTCATTATAGTGCTAGACTCTATGATCAAGAGATATGAGTCAATATTTTTCAGTTCAAGTCCACATTTTTGCTCAAAGTATATACCAAATTCTTGCACATTTAGCAAGGACTTCAATACATGTATGATACAAATCAAACAACCACTGAAACAACCCATCCCCTCACCTTCTTGCCAGTCCACTCCGCCTCCCAGTAGTAAGGACTCCCTGCCAGCGGCTCTCTGCAGAGAACCTGTCTCCAAAAATCGAAGCGCTCGGGATGATCCAGTGGGTTCAGGTTCTCAGCCCGCATTGTGGCCTTGCGACCTCCATCGCTCAGCAGCACGTGGCGATACACTGTGTTTGGGTCCATGGTGGGTTCAAAGCGAACTGAAGGGAGAATATACATGTCAGTGCAGACTCTGGTACTCCCTCAAAGTGCTTACACTTAGTTCTGTGCTCTGCTTTGTATCGTGGAAAATGATGAACTCACATTTCAGTAATTCTCCTCTTGTCTGTGGATCTGGATTACCAAGTCCTAGTTTTGTTGCAGGAGGTGCTAAAAGGAAGAAAACAAAAACACAATCAATGATGAGAATGAAACACTTTTATACCTAAACTCTTCTGACTCTCACAGCTTGTTGCCTTGCAAAATGTAGAAATAAAAGGGTCTTTCTATTGAGTTCACTAATATTTGTTGCATGCAGCTTGCCTATTTTTGAGGCTTTCAGGGCTTAAAGGTTTTGTATTTACCTTGTGGTTGAGGAGGAAAGTATGATGGAGGGGGGGCAGAAGCTTCATGTCCTGAGAGAGAGGAAGATAATGAATGAATTAAAAGCTCATCTCCATGAGCTCTAACAGGAGAGAAACATTTTTCTTGTTAACTGTAGTATAGGCTTTTTTCTTACCGTGTTGACTTGCAGAACGTACTGACTGAGACTTGAATGATGACCCCTTATCTAAGGTGTGAGAAAATAAATAAATGAGTTCTAAAAAAGTTCTAACCTGGAGAGGCACTTTCATTCAGCTACAAAAGCATCCGTTTGATGAGACACGTACAGAACATGAAGCTGGAGCGACTTACCTGGAGTTCGTGGAGGAGGCAAAGGTGGAGAGCCTATTGTCATCTCATATACTACAGAAAACAGGGAATGAGTTGTGAGAACATCCTGAGGATGTTGTTGTTTTCTTCAGGTTTAACCAAAGATTAAAAAAAACATATTTTGTGCTCATATGATGGTGCTTAAAATACTATACCTGGACTGTTTGCACTGGACTGACCACTGTTATCAGCTACAGTAGTGCCTGCTGCTGATGCTGCTGACGCTGCTTCTGTGCCATTGGTTGTTGGATCCACAGAGTCCTGATTCACTGTAGGAAGAGAGGATGTTTTGATTAACTCAAGAAGAAAGGGAAGGAGATCAGATGAGAAAAGAGAGAAAACAAGACAAGAGACGTAGTAGAGTAGAGTGAAGTAGAGTACAGTAGAGAAGAGAAGACATGAGTAGAATGATAGAAATACTGACATGATGTGCAGATCTTGGCCAGGCATGTTTTGCATTGTTCCTGTATTGCCTCTTGTAGTTCTTTTAAAGCTGAGCGGATGGATGATACATCCGCTTTCTCCTGACTCTGTACTGACTCTCCAGCACCAGTCTGACTCGGATCCTCCATTGTAAAGAAATTCTTGAGACAAGAAAACACACTTATTAGTGTAACACTTTTTTTTTTTTTTAATACTAAACCTTCGTCTTGATTTTTCCCTTGCAGTCTCTTCCCAGCTGCACTAACTACCTTCAAGAAGCAGCTGTGATCCTGCATGTCCGCCAGTCTGCTCAGCTCCTCACTCTTCCAGCGCAGCTGTGCCACCTCCTGCTCCAGTCTTTGGATCTGCCCCTCCACCTGGCTGCCTAAGGACTCCTCATGGGTGCTGAGGAGCTCACCCACCTGGATGCCTGTTTGATTCACTTCCTTGATAAGCTCTGAAAACAAATCTGTGCTCTCTTGCTCTAGAGCCTGGACCAAAGCCTAGAAGTGTTAACAGGGAGGGGATGAGGTATTGAGGTAGAGGTCAAGTGAGGAAATAATAGAAAGGATGCAAATAACATCACATGTTCTACCTTTGAGAGAACTAGTAATGTTTGTTTACCTTGTGTTGGCGGGCTGCATGTGGGAGCACATTAAGCTGTTTTTCAGTTGCCTGCACTCTCTTCTGTATGTCAGCCTGCATCTGGACAAGCTCTTTCTGGACACACAAAAACATTACCCACTTCTTAGGATAGAAAAGAAAAGGGTAACAAACACAGACTTTTTTTTACAAAACTGTTCTGGATTGAGCCAAGTCATGGTGATAGAAAATACTCTTTCCTGGATATCCTTTTAAAGAAGATAAACAATACTTTCATTCATGTAACAGTAAAACAGAGTCAAGGTAGTTGTTTTACAAGTACTTCAAGTTCAGTTACAATTTGGAAATGCTACGTCTGTGAAAACACAGTTCTTGATCCAACTGCTGTAAACTCACCTTATTCAACAGGACAAAAAAAACAAAACATAACATACCTGTCTCTCCTTCCTCTCCTCCTCTGGTTTGACCACTCGATGTCCCTTGTGCCCATGCTGGCAACACACCTCACACACAGGCTCTTTGTCTTCATGGCAAAACAGGTCCATGGTTCGGTTGTGTTGAGGACAGGGTCTGGGTTCCATGGTGGGAATCTGAGGATATATACTGCCCTGTCGCTGGACTGTATTCGGTAGGACTTCCATGTAGACAGGCATGGACAGTGGGGCTGTGGAGGAGCCCTGCTTGAAGCTGTTGGTTCTAAGTTTCTCCATAGCTTCCACTAGCACTGTGCTCTTGGCCAGCGAGGGTCTAGGCTTGAAGACCTGCCTGCACTGGGGGCAGCTGCACTCACCCTTTCTGTCTTTCTTGTCCCAGTGGCTTTGGATACAAGCCAAGCAGTATGAGTGTCCACATGGCAGAGTGGCTGGTTCCTTCAGGGTGTCCAGGCATACTGAGCAGACAAAGGTCTCCTCTTCGGACCAGGCAGAGGCCATGTGGTGCTGGGTGAAATGTAGACAAAGTATGTAGTTTCCTTGGAGGTCAAACCTGGGTTTATGGACAACTGAAGTGCTTCTTAAATGGTTCTCAGAACCAGAGATGATGTCCCTGACTCCTAGCCTACTTAAATAAAAAAACAAAACACAATAGGATGGCAAGGCTGAAAGGCCAGTTCACATGAATGACATGCTGCTTAAAAACTCAGCCTGCCTGGTCTCTGGGTGGGGCTGGTAGAACAGGTGAGGTGAGGAGTTTCACTGGTTGATGTCATAGGTGCATCCCAGTTTCTAGAAAGATAAACAGTTTGTTTCCTGGAACATATGGCAACTTTATACTGAAGTGAAAAATATGTTTTGATTATAACTAAATCTATTTGTCTAAATTGTTCAAAATTTAAGGGACTCCTTTTAGATGTCTTAAGGACTAAAACTGAATGACTGCATGTTTTGGTCTGAGTCAGATTCAGAACAGACTAGTTTTACATGTTTTCTGATGTCACTTGCAAGCTATGAGGGGCTTCCCCGGTGATTTTAACAGCAAATATTGCATGCATCTGATCTTGCACAAGCCTTCACTGCAAATACTCAAAATCTTATCAAGTGAAATTGTCTAATCTTTAGTCTAAATGTCTTATCACTCTTGATTTAAGATACATTTACTTAACAAGTAACACTTGAGCAAGATAGAGGGACTTGTTTTGAGACAATGTATCTTAAATATCTTGTTGAGTCAAACAGTCTTGAAATTATTTTGTTTTGAGTTGTAATTTAGAAGAACTGGGGTTTATTTTACATTTCAGACATGTTTCAAGCTGAGATCTTATTTGAAGAAGATGGATAATCTTGATTTAAGACTTTACTTGATTTAAGTACATCGAGAATCTATCAGAAAACAGCTCCATTGATAAAAGAAAGAAAGAAAGAAAGAAAGAAAGAAAGAAAGAAAGAAAGAAAGAAAGAAAGAAAGAAAGAAAGAAAGAAAGAAAAGGGTTTTTTTTTAAGTGTGAGTTACAGTTTTCAGGCACTGTTTCTTCTAAATCAGATACAAATATACACCATCAAACTACATGCACACAATAAAACACCAACTTTTGAGCATAGCTGGCTTATCCTAAAAACAACATGACTGAATATTAGTATATCTAGCTTACTATGAGAAGACATTATATCTCAAAATGCTCAAATTAAACTTTGTAATCTTATTTCAAGTAAAAGATGGTCTTAAATCTAGAGAAGTGCCACTATAATACAACTCAAATTAAGGTGAATATATCTCAAATGAAGAAGTTGACATGAAACGTATTTGTGCAAAAAATCTTTTTTTGAGTGAAAAAATATTAATTGTGAGCATTCCAGGCTTATTCTGAGACACTAAGCTTAAAAAATACTGGTAAAATATTGCTTAAAAAAAGTTTTCCCTGCTAATTTTAAGATCACAGTTTTATAAATATTACGTCTTATTTTAAGAAATCTTACCAAGCAAATTTTCATTATGTTCTATTTGCAGATTTTTTTTTTCTTATTTCAAGGTAGAAAAAGGACCTTAAAATAAGTTGGTTTTTTTCTTGTTTTTGGGGGGGCATTTTTTCCAGTGATCTGTTAGTTTGAAGTAAATAAGACTATAAATAAGGTAAATACCATAGACTGTATAAAATGGTAAATACTCGCACAATGGCAAGAAATGTGCAATGCATCTAGCGTCAACACTGCGCAGTGAGGGCAACACTGAAGCGCATGAAGCTGCTCAGCGCCATATTGACTCCTGGCAGCCGGCTAGCCGGGTGAGAGGCCATCAAAGTATTGATATAACTTTGAAGGTGAGTGCATTTCGTTCCCCCATTATTTTTTAACATTGAAAACATGACTTTAGCACGTCCTCCCACTTCGCGAAAGACACGCTAGATCCTTGATATTCCCCAGTTTGACGTTTTAGTGGTAGAGGTTGAAATTAACACAGCTTTATTTTTGCTAGCTCTATGTTAACGTGCTAGCATGCTAGGTAGCCTGCTATACTTCAGCCAATGAATATCTTGACGAGTAACATTAGCAAGAGAAGTCAGAATATATGTTTATTTTACACTGCTTGTAAATATATTGTAAATGTGAGGGAGCTAGCTGACTAGCAGCTGCAATAGAGGAGCCAAAATTGTACAGCGGTGGAAGTGAGGGCAAAGTGAATGAAGTATAAACTGTTCATTTAAATTAGGTTTCAATAAGATTTCTGAATTGCTGCTTGTTGAGATTGAAATGTTTTTGTTTTTTTATTTGTAAGTTTTTTTCTGAATGAAACGTTTGAAGATTGCTTTGTTATAAAATAACATAAGTACTTGCACGATGTTACCTATACGGTATAAGTTATGTAAAAGGGTAGGCAGCATAAGCCTTGGCTTCAGCCTACACCTTTTTTAGTCGGCATGTGATTGGCTGAAATATATATGGATCTGCATACATGTTTATATGTATGCATGAATATCATAGACTGATGAATATACTTGTGTATGTATGCATGCGTATGTGTACGTATGCATGTACATATCGATATGTGTGTGTATGTATATGTCTATATATTTTCTTGATGAGTCCCTCATGGATTGTTTTGTTTTTGCTTTCATTTGTGATTTGTACATGGCTCCTATGTTGTGGAGGGAAGTGTTGTTTGTTGATGCAGACCAAAATAAACCTAATCTATAAATATATATATCAGCTACAGTTGTACTTTAGAGGAAGGCTCCAATGACTGTCAATAATTAAATCAATCAACTTTTATTCATAAAGAGTCCAATAAAAGACAAAGTGTTATTAGGACAAATCAAATACAGACTAAGCCTATAATGTACCTAAATTAATTTAATAATTTATATAGGTGAAATAAAATAACATACTCTCATGCAAAACCATTACAAATAAGAGAGGCTTTTAAAATCCAAAGTGTCCAAAGGGTGAAAGTGCACAGAAAGACAATTTTTGATAAGGAGTTGGTTTGATTGTAATTCTACTTGTAGAGCTTTATGATAATAATAAAAAAGATGCAAGTTAATACAATTTTTTTTCTTGGAGAGTAGATCCCCCAATCTTCTTATAATAAATAAAAGGCATTATTTGATATGTATTAGCAGTAATAAGTGTCAATGCAGAATGATCGATGGAGTCAAGGTGCTTGAGGGTTATGGAGGGTGCATCACTCTAGATTACTTCACCATAGTCCGAGTCATTAATACTGTGTTTCTGTTTCTCTTTGCAGAATGTATAGAGGTCCTCAAATCCTGACATGGTCTTGCCCTATAAGGCAATTTTTGAGATTGAGGGAATCCCATCTCTCTACCTTGTCCGACCACACTGGACCTGCAAGAGATTTCAAGAGAAGGCGATATGAAAGGATCTGTGGAAGCAAGGAGAGGTCATCATTGTCCTCAAAGATTGAACCCCCTTCAACACAGTTGTCTTCATGTAGCCTGTACTGTGGAAATCATCAGTTAAGTGAAGCTTCATTTCAAAACCTCAAATCCAAAGCCATTTTATCAAGCCCTCAACACACACCCCAGTTTTCTGCCTCTCTAAAAGCCAAGTTACGGTCTGATTCTCTGGAATGCACTTTTGTGGAAGATTTGAATCAAAACGTCAAAGCTGTGAGCACTGACCAAAACTTACTGGTCAACACAACTTGCCTTCAACCCTGGACAAGGCCTTGGGATTCTCACCAACCTTCACACCAGATTACCAGTAAGACTCTATACAAACATCCTCACAGCAATTTTTATTACAGGCAGCACTTTGTTAGACCTTTTAGCTCACTGACTCAAACACTGTGGATTTTAACCCACTCTCACGGTAGACCACACCCCTCCAGCAGCAATCCTTACCAAAACAGAGCTCTTCATCAGGCTGCTCCTCATGTGGCAGACGGCTGGAAACATTGTCTATCCCCGGAAAATGAACAAAGGTGTCGACAGCGCCTGGGGCCCAACCTGAATCTGTATAGTGCGGGCAAGATAAATCAAGCGCAGAACAAGGTGAGAACGGCTTCAGTCCTGGTCTCTCTCTGCTCTGTTGAAGGAGAGCCATCTTTTCTCTTCACCCTGCGCTCCAGCATGCTGAAGGGCCGGCACAAGGGAGACGTCAGGTTAGTAGCAGGCTAGAAATGGAGTAAACTGTTGTCAGCAGAGCTGTATTCACATCCTCATTTCTAACCTTTTGTAGCTTTGCTGGAGGAAAAAGCGATCCATCAGACGGAGATGTCATGGCCACAGCGTTGAGGGAAGCCAGGGAGGAGCTTGGTGTTAATGTGCCAACAGAGAGAGTCTGGGGCGTCCTGAAGCCTCTCAGGGACCGGGTGAGTGGATGCTGAGATGATTCCTTCATCATTTACATTTTCTGGATTGAAATTTTAAAGTGTGCTCCTTTTTTTTAAAACTCTGTATTTGAATCTGATGTGTATTGTTTTTTATTTCTCTCTCTCCAGTCAGGGATGATTATTGCTCCTGTGCTGGCTAACCTCGGTCCTTTGGAGGAGCTGTCCTTTAAGCCAAATCCTGGAGAGGTATCGTCATCCAGTTCTTTGTTTTTGGTCATGTTTAAACGCGTGAAGGTTTTGTGTTTGATAATGGGGGAGATTGTGGTTTAAGTCTATTTTTTGGGGTCATGTTTTTTACAGTGAACTCCCCAGAACAGATTCCTGCAAGCAGCACATTTAAAGAAATGTCTCTGTTGACCGGTTTAGGATGTCACACAGAAGTCATGCATGTGTACAACAAAACAGAGGTGTGTTATTGTGAGATCATTCTGCTGTTGTGCTTTCACTAAACAATCTTCCACCCAAATGGTCTGAGTATTTGGTTTCACATCACCAAACCAAAAATTTAACTTACAACAAAATAACACAAATGTATCATCAAAGGCAGGAAAACAAATGACTTTTTAAACACACCACTCTCTGGTTTCCTTTCAGATCTCAAGTTGTAAATTGTCCTCTCTTTGTCTGTTTCCTTACCAGGTGGAGGAGATTTTCACCATGTCCCTGTCCCACTTATGCAACCCCAAGAACCGTGGCTACACACACTTTCGCACCGGTGACAAGTTTGGATACACTCTCCCAGTGTTTCGTAACGGGAAGCACCGAGTGTGGGGCCTGACAGCCGTGGCCTTGGACCATACCCTGAAGCTCGTTGTTCGTCCTTAGCGGCCCAATCACAGCTACTTTACAGTTTGAAGTTCACTTACGTTACCAAAGTACACGTCGCCAATAGTGTTACTTGAAGGTCTGATTACGAAAAATTTGCTTTCAAGCTTTTTGTAGCAAAACTGTCAGGAATCACTGTACTTCAAAATATGATTGTTCATTTAGTTATTCATGAGAAGCATCAGGTGAAGAGGAAATAGCAGCCAGCTGATGTTACTGATAAAGAGGTGCTGGAAGTGTTTCCAAGTGGGGTTGCAAATAAATAAATACATAAAAATCATCTTAAATATACATATACATGATTCATACTGGACATCTATTATCATTTTAAGTATAGCCAATGGCACATTTCTTGAAAATCTTTAGAAATCAGTCCCAAGTTCAATCACAAGTCATGTGACCTTCAAGGTTACCACATTTAAGATACTCAGCCAATGAATCACTGAGAAGACTTGAACCAAATACCTCAATTTATATCATACCTACATCAGTTCAAGGTTTCCAGTGTGATTCACAACAACCATTTCATCTGTCACTTTGATCAAATGTGGACTGTTCTCTGGAAAAACACAGAGATAGTTGAAGCACATCATTGCTAATGAAAAATGCAATAAATATTGTTTTAATTTACTCAGTCTCGTTCATTCTTCTGTCGGGAGTAAGATCTGTATTTGCACATTTGAAATCACAGCAATAAATAGTGTGGAAATATAATTTACAACAGTTTGATTTCTATTGAGGAGGGAAACTTCACACTCATTGTGTTATGCTGGTAGTTGAATCAAAATTAAATTATTATATATGTATGTAGTGTGAAGACCTCTTGCAAAATTCCACAATGTGTTCACCATACCCCCTAAAGTGTGAGGTGCTATAATTGGTCTGCTTTCGACAGAATAAGTCTTGAATGCTGTCTTTGATCAACTGGTCCCAGTTCTGCAAAAATGCTGTCCTTTTGGTCCTTGTTCTGCAAATCTGGTGTGAATTAAAAGTCAACCAGGATGTGGCTGATCATGTCAGATTGAAACATCAAGGCAGCGAGCACTCCATGGGGTCCAGCGAGTCGAGCAGGAGGTGGCAGTTGAAGGGCCAGCTGAAGGAGAACAGATCCAGTGCATGGCTGCATTGCTGCTGAGCGGAGGAGCAGACTGAGCGGCACGGCTGCAGGACGCCACCCTGAGGGCTGCACTGGGGGAGAAACATCCCACACACTAGCCTCTGCAGGGGCTCAAAGCACGCCAGCTCCATCAGCACCTGAAGAACGAAACGGGAAAGGTAAGAGTGTGAGGTAGAATGTCTGGTCCAAAAGAAGCTAAAGCTGTATGTGAGTGTGCGACTAAAATCAAAATTACACCTTCAAGAGAAAAAAAGGAATGATGGCAGGTTATGAAGATTGTTTTACCCGGTATGGTCGTAGGAGTGCTGCAGCTTCTCTCTGATCAGCAATAGATAGCCAGATGTTTGGGAATGAGGTAAGGTTGTAGCTGAGGCCATGACACATCTCCACCTCTATGGACTCGCATGAAGAAGCTGGAGGCAGGGAGAGCAGAAAACGTTACTTTTTTCATTTTACTTTATTGTAGTTTTCTTTTTGGCTTCTAGAAAGCCAGAACTTATCATCTCAACACATAGAGGTAACTTTCAGATTCAAATACAGATTCCTTCCTGGCTATGTCAGCACACAAAACTCTGCCTCTGGAAACAAAAACTACTGTGTCTTGAGGGACACAGATCCAGGTCAGAGATAACTGGGCCTCACTGAAGGTTGGGTAGGTGGAGTTGCCACAGCCCTGCTCATCTGCGCCGTCAGGACAATCATTCCATCCGTCACATAACCACTGCTGCTGAAGACACTCTCCTGTACTGCAGGCGAACTGGCTGGGACCACATGTCCCTGTTCACAACAATTAAACAAAAGAGAGGGTTAGAAGAAGCAAAATCTAATGTGACAATTGAAAAAAAGGGCAGGAAGCACTCTAGAAATTAGGCTTCTAAAGGAGTCAGGTATACACGCTGGCTTTGAAGAGTAAATGTAGTTAATATAAGGAGAAGGAAGCAGAGAGAAGAAAGGAAAAAAGGCAGAGATGGGGTGTTCCAAAGTATAAATATTGAATTACTGTATGTTCTAGCTGTATATGCTCTCTGCTATGTTTGTCCCTCCTCCCCTCCTGTTGTCTTTAACCATACAGGTGAATCCACTGAGTGTCAATCAGGAGCACCTGGTCAATAAAACTTTCAAAGTACCCCAGTCCTGATGTCAGAAGAGAGGCTTTTGGAGTGGGGACTGCTGTGTCCTGCTGTGTTGATGTATGTTCTCCTTGGTTGGTCTTTGTTTATTGATTCCGTTTATTCTTGCCTGAGATCGTCAAGTGTGTGGCCACACTAAGTTAGAATGGTTTTAAAGATCCTGTGAGGAATATTACGTCACATTCACACACTGGCAGAGGCTGCTATGTAAAGAGCCCATCAAGATCATCCAATCCCATTCACACACTGATGACACGGCACCTGGGGCAGTTTGGGGGCAGTTTGAGGTAAAGCGACACTTTGAAAAATTGACAGCAGGCCCTGACCTTCAAAATGTGAGACGACTGACACCACCACTGAGTCACAGCTGCCCTCCAAAGTGGACTATTTTGGCTCTTTGCTGATCATGACCTGCACGTGCGTAAGTACTGACTTAATGTCTCATCCTGCTTCACTTTAAAAGTCATTACATCACTCACCCTGAAGCTATGCTGCAGAAAATGTCAACAGACCCTGTTTTGGCACTGTTCTATACATTATGTAACCCATCCCGAGGCAGTAGAAAAAACGACCAGTCTTCTCTCTGATGGTCTTGTTAGCTTTCATAGGTAAAAACAAGGCGTCAGTATTCATTTCAGTCTGTTTCATAACTAGTTAAAGAACTCTTCACATGAGCTTTAAGTTTGATAGTCTCCAAAAATTGAGATGAGTCGAGTTCAGTCAGTTTAACACCGGATCAGCTGGTACATACATCTTCTCTTTATTTTTGTAGTGTAAGTAAATTACAGATCTTGTCCCTTTTTTTCCTTAATGGAGTTGAATTAGTATTTCTGCTCTATTCAGATATCTTTATTTTGACTAGATTACTGTTTGTTCTTTTACCACCGGTGAAAATTAAAGTCAGATTGAAAGGACGAGGTGGACAGGAGGAAAACATGAGAATCATAGGCAAAAGAAACAAAAATAGCTCTTGGGTTACTACATATTAGCCTTCCAAAAGCAAGAACTCACTGTCCAGTACAGACACAGCCTGGTATGTTGTGTTGAAACCACTGTCAGCTACTCCCTCATCAGCCACAAACACCAACGTCATGTGGGGGCCAGAGGAGGTCAGATCCGGAGGGAGGGTGGTTCCACAAAACCTAGCACAAAGGCAGATGGACAAAAGCTGCTCCAGAACATGGAGGTGACATAACTTGCATAAAGGAGAACAAGAACTCATCAGTATTTACCCACTACATTCAGGATTTCCACAACTAAGGATAGGATTTAAACTTTAATCCTTAATTACTGTACATTTTAATCCAACATCTGTGGACGCTCTCACCTCCCCAGCACTCTTCCAGCTCCGGGATCGGCGCTGTCGTGCACCTCCACATAATCAAACTCACACACATCCTGAGTCTCCAGGCTGAAGTTCCTGAAGCTCAGTGTGATGACGTGGCCCTCCTCAACAGATATGTACCATATGCAGAACTGGTGGGAAACAAATGGACGGGAGATATTTTAAACACATCTCAAAGGCCTGTTGTAAACAGTGTGGAGTTTGTTTGGTAGTTTAATGTGCACCTGCTGGTGAGGGTAAGGCTTGGGGTGGTTTGGACTCGACAGGTAGCCTTGTGGCCCGGTCTTCTGCCCCCCACATTCTGTGACAAAACATAACAGAGGGACCACTTTTAACTGTGAGTCTTTTGAATTGTGTTTGTTGCTGTTTTCATATTTGTTCACATGCTCTCACCTTTGTGTTTATGGCTGCAGTTTGCCTCATCCATTTGGTCTTGGCAATTTGGATGACTGTCACAAACAGATATAGGTAGCAGACAGCGCCCACCATCACACATAAACTCTTCTCTGGAGCAGCTCTCTGAGAAAACACAGTACGTATAAGCACAAATGCTTATTCATTTAAATGTATGAATAAACATAGGAGCAGATGCATAACAGTGCACACTACTGACTGTGTCCTGGCAGTATGGCCTTGTACTGTGCAGTGAAGCCGCTGCCTGTGATGCTGCCATCAGAGCGGAAGGTGACCCACACGGTGCTGCTGTTAGTGTTGACTGTTGGTGGTGCCACGTTACCACAGAACCTGCAGGAGAAAAGGAAAAATCCTCAAATAATCTTCTGCTTTTATTAAAACAATCTGATTTTCTCTCCATATTTAGAGTTTCCACTCCAGTCTGAACTTTGCATGGCTAATTCTTGAGAGGATTTGTGAGCAAGTTACAGTTTTTAATGCCTTCAATCATGTTACAAAACTTTCAAAGAATGCAACAAGGCCAAAGGTTCAAAGTATTCCCCTGTGCTGGATAATTTCTGAGAAGGCTTTAGACCCCAAAAGCACTCTCCAATCACACAGACTTTTAGTGCCATCTATTGAAAATTTAAGGTAACAACATGAAAGTTGTGATAACCCAATAGGAAAAACAGGTCCTTAAAAGATAGGTAAAACGTGTCATATAAAATATAACTTATTAAGTTTAAACTGTTATTCTTGAGTAACAGTGAGCACAATAGAAAACCAAAAATATGGAGGGCAAAGTTGAGGTCCTCTTGCAACACAAGCATTGGCTTTAAAAAGTCAGCATGAGGCATTGCAGTTTGGAAGGAGGGATCAAAAATGTTGCATCAGGAGGGAAAACTGCAAAACACTGTTCAAGTTTGATTCATGCTTGTTGAAAGAATCTGTTTCTTTTAGGGGCAAGGAAAAAAGCCACTGGAGCAATGATGCAATGAAGTTTTAACAGTTTCACACCCTTTTCTATCGTGTAGGGTTTATATGATGGGACACTGAGTGCATGGAGTATCGAACTTTCATTTCCTCCACTGGAGGAAGAAAAGAGGCAACGTCATACTTTCTCCACTGCAAAAAAACCAAGAGCAAACATCACCATGACTTCTCCACTAAAAGGGAACTTCAGCTTAATTTCTCCATCAGGCAGCTGCACCATGCAAATAACTTAATTTTGGTATTTTTCCCAGAAGAACACTTGATAGAGAGAACTTTGTCATATTTTCTCCACTGGAAGAACATATAAGAGGAAACTTCTTCATAAAATCTCTGTTTACTTGACATTTTGCTAGATAACTTCTTCAGGGATCAGAACCCAATTTGAGAGTCAACACGTTTTCTCCACTAAAAGAAAACTTAGTTATAATTTGTCAACTAGTGGGCCACTCAACTGTGGAAATTCATCATGTTTTTTAGACATTTTACTAGAAAGCCACATTTTACTAGAAAGCCACTCTGTTATAGGGAACCTTATCTTGATTTCTCAGCTGCACTGGAATCCTCTAGAAAACTTTATCACATCTTCTCCACCAAAAAACATCCTGGTTGGGACTTCAGTTCTCAGCAAGAAGGCCACAGACGAAGAAGACAGAAGCTTCTTGTCATTTTCACCACCAGAAGGTCAACCTATCATGTTGCAATTTTTTCTCCACTTGAAGAACATCTCCTCAAAAATAACTTCATCAGATTTTCTCTGCTAGGTTGGAACCCTAGGCAGTCCTCTGTTATGCTTTCTTGCACATTGGACCACCAGACCATGGTAAAGTGATTCAGTAGAATACTTTATCAACCCATAGATGGCACAGTGATGGATGGAAAGGAGGAGGTCTGACAAACCTAGTGACCACTGAGCTCTGCTCTTTCTGCTCCCGCACCTCCAGCCAGTCAAACAGACAGGGAGACGGCCCCTCTATGGTTAGAGAGGAAACATGGATCTGGACCAGTGAGGGGGACGGAACTCTGATCACCCATACACACAGCAAGTTTGGAGGGTAGGAACCAGGATGGTTTGGAGAATTGAAACTTCCCTCAGATTCGACCAAAACTCCTCCACAGCCTAAGAGACAGTAAGAAATACTTTGTTTGACTTACACTAAAATTAAAGTCCTGTGAATAACATGAAACTGACTATGCACAGGTCATTAGATTACTTAATGTAGATGGTGATTTACAGTGGGGCAAAAAAGTACTTAGTCAGCCACTGATTTTGCAAGCTCTTTGGTCTTGGCCATGGTTGAGTTTGGAGTCTGAACTCGTTATCTGTATTAATGGCACCTGTCCACAGCCTCAAACAGTCAAACAGGTGCCATTAATACAGGTAACGAGTGGAGGACAGAAGAGCTTCTTAAAGAAGAAGTTACAGGTCAGTGAGAGCCAGAAATCTTGCTTGTTTGTGGGTGACCAAATACTTATTTTCCACCATAATTTACAAATAAATTCTTTAAAAATCCTACAATGTGATTTCCTGGATTTTTTTTTCTCATTTTGTCTCTCATAGTTGAAGTATACCTCTGATGAAAATTACAGACCTCTCTCATCTTTCTAAGTAGGAGAACTTGCAAAATCAGTGGCTGACTAAATATTTTTTGCCCCACTGTAGCTTGTATCTCATACGTGTGCCTGATGGTGGGATCCCAGCTGGCTGTGGTGAAGGTGTACTAGCCAGCTGACTTCTGTTGGCAGAGACTGTGGGTAAAGAAGGGGTCGCTCCATCTCCTGCACTCATCAGGTCTGGAGGGCTGGTGGACAAAGACTGATTGTCTACTTCCTGGCCTTTTATCTCTGAATTCAAGACACAAAGACCCATGACTAAAGAAATATGTATATCAAGAGAAGAAACGCATACTGTAGAAGCCATAAAAGCTGACTATACTGTCATAAAATGAGCAAATACTCGCATTTTTGGTTTTGAAATTTTAGTGCATATTTTATTCTATTTAAGCACATAATGAGATTGAAACTCAAGCTCATAATTTTCAACTTATGTTTCAAAGCACATTTCAGGTATTTTAGCACAATCATACTCTGCGATTCAAGTTTGCATGAAAGCCTATAAAGAAACACCCAAAAGCTTGAAATGACTAAAATTGAATGGTCTGTATTAATCCTTTGAAATTGGTTTTCATTGAATTTTAGTTATGAGGCGTTGAGCCCAGGGGCTGAAGGGACTCACGTGTAAGGATGAGAGCAAGTGCCAGTCCGATAGCTGTCACCAGGAGCAGGGCAGCAGCAGAGATCATCACCACCCCCCAGCCACAACCCGGACCTCGCAGACGTATCGCACACACACCAAACAGACCCCAGCCAAGACCTGAATGACAGAGTGCTGGTATGAATAACACCTTTCTTTTAACACCTACTTTGTGCAGTGTTTAGTGCCAAAGAAAGCTTAAACTGACTGAAGGTCATTCTATGAAGCGTAAAGAAAACTTAACTTTACTCCACCCCAGAAGTAAATTCTCTTCTCTCAAACTTTACAAAGGATTATAACAGAACCAACAATAAATGACTAGACTTTACCAAGTGGATTTAAAGCCAAAGTCACAGAACCCTGCACATATTGCATTATGCACCTCTGTCCTTTATTAGACACTTTTCTGTCATCTTGTTTTATCAAACTCTAAAAGGCAATTATGCAGAATTTCTTCTATAAATGTTTAGTCTCTGCACATGCAGTCTATTACAGAGACCACTTTAGGTTTTTTAATAGAGAACCACAAAAAGCAGAACACAATTCACAGGCTGTGGATGATTGAGCAGAAAAAGAGAATTGGACTTGAACATGTAAAATTAGCGATAGGCACTTTTCATCCTGCTTCAAGGAATTACAAATTAAAGTCTTTCACACACATTTCAGAGTTTAAGAGTGACACTTATCAATAAAAGTGACATACAAAGCCCAATACACTTAAGTTTAGTTAACCAACATCTACAGTGAGCTGATTGGCCAACTCACTTGCTGTTGGAGGTTTGATTGGTTCAGGGGTGGATGATGTCGTCCTGAATCCCTCCACCCTCTCCTCTCTCTCCCCCTCCAGCTCAAAGGCGGGGTTACAGAACACATTCTGCAGAAAACAGAGAAAAGAAACTTAAGAGTACTTTTAGACCAAAGGTTTGTGGACAGAAGCCTCTGAAAGAATATCATATTCTTCCTTGAAAATAAAAACTGTATTCACAAGCCAAAAAACACTTGATTCACTTCAACTAGCCATGAGATTTTTTTTTGTAACAGTTTTACCTGATTTTTTTTATGAACAGGGGCTGATGATTACTTCTGTTAACTTAAGTTATAAAAGTTTATGATGAAGATAACTATCGATTTGCAAATACTGTTTCCTGTGAGATGAATGGAGTTTAAACCTGCTGTGAACTTATTTTCTTCCACCTTGAGACAGCCAAAAACAGCTTTATAGGTTACAGTCATCAAAAAGTTGCTTGTTTACACAGCTAGTAGTTGGGAGGCTCTGTTTTTGGTCTCAACACCTGAAAGAAGTCTCTGTTCCAAAGTGTTTTTACAGTTTTGCTGCTTATTGTATCAGTCTGCCAGAGAATGAATCATTGAAGCAGAGTTTGGCTAGAACAGCTACTGAATGGGCCAAAACTCAAACTCAATTTAAAGCTAAATGAAACGGAGGGGAGCTTCAGATTAATATTATAATCTCTGCATGTCACATTCTTTTTACATTTTGGTTTGATCCATTGTTATTTATTTTAAACATGTTATTTTAAAAGCTGACTGGAGACACTTTTTGTGATGGTGGAGAGATGCTAATGTGTTATCATCGTACACATGCTGCTGCATGTGGACATATATTGGTTGGATTTAGATAGCAGTTACATATTCTCTAATCCATACAATACTGAAACATTGACACACACAGATAAGTGAGTGATGTAGTACTCTAAATGTAACACTTGGTCCAACATAAAGCTAAGTCAGGACTGCACAACTCAAAACCTGTGAACTATACACTTCTGGAACTGGCAACGCATGGCTCCAGCTCTTCAAGGCCTGATGTAAAGAATTGAGGAGCAAGAACACAATCCCAGTCATGATAAAGAAGTTTTAACTGCAGCCTGTGTGAATAAATGTTCAGCCTGCTATTCAGGAGAAGTCTGTTTCAGTAATGATACTCATGGGCCCTAAAGAAGACCCAGATTGCAAGAAAAATACTGAGCAATATTCTAAATAACTCCTGAACACCATCATTATATTCTCTCACCTTATAAATGTCTGAAGAGTCAGAGTACACTGCAACTTGGCTGAGGTCGGTCATCTTTAGTCTTCAATTCTCCTCTTCTTAAAGAGTCTGATGATGTGATAAATACATCCTTGGTGACATTGTGAAGAGAGACGATTCTTCATCTGAAACTGTTAAAAAAAAAAAAAGTCTTCTGGGATTTTATGTCATTCCCACTCAGTGGTGCCTGTAGAAAACTTCCACTGACGCTTAGGCCTTCAATCCTCTGACACAGCAGAGCTCTGTGTTGGACGTCCATCAACAAAACCCTGAGAAAAATGAAGAACCACACAATATAATTCACATCAAAGAACTGTTAAAATATCCATCTTTTCTGTTTCCTTCGCTCTCACTTCGCAGCATCAACATGTAGTCCTCTTGATATCTGAATAATGTTAGTGGTTACAAAAGAGTTTTAGAAACTCCTTCACAGTGCTGAACAAAGCCGAGTCAGCTGAGAGGACTGAGCCACTTGGAGGAGGGGGGAAGGGGAGAGAGGATGAGGACAGAGTCGGAGGTGGAGGTGTAGGTGGGGGTCCCTGTTAAATCTCTATAATCTCCATAATGATCTTTTAAGCTCATGAAATGTTATTCACACGCACTCTTACATGAACAAAACTTAAGCAAGCAGGTGCACAAACATACAAATATAGATACACATGAACACGAAACGGGTATTTAAACTCAGTCTGAGTCGTTAGTAAAACCTGGGTTCTTTTTTGGCTTAAATAATCTGAAGTTATGAATGAGGTTTGGTTTGAGAAGGATGTTTTACAACCAGAAGTGCAAACCAGATTTTAAATTGGATAAGCTGCCCAAAAGTGTCTCATTAATTTTCATTTGAGTGTACTAATAGATTTTCATTTCAAAGCTTCAGAGTAGCTGACGTACAAATGATTGCAACGAAAAACGAAAGTAAGAGTTAAAAATGTTTTTCTGTCCCAAATTACTCAATCCTTCCTTCCTGGAATGCTGCTGGTGTGTTAATGGGTAATCAGACATCAAATAAAGAAGCTGACTGCAGGTCGAAATAGACACGCTTCCCGTCACTCAATGAAAAATAGTCCCACTGATACAGAGCCCGGTCATGTATGTCAAACCTGTACTATGGATCCTACTCTTCAGCTCTCTTCAGCAGGGTGAGTGTTTTGTTTTCCTGAAGCATTTTCTGTCGTTTGTAGTGCGATTATTGACATTGTTGTCATGTTTGTATCTGTGTTATTTCTGTTTGTTTGAGTGTCCGTGCAGAGATTCATGGTAGTAACAAACACTTGTATTGTTTGTTCTCCAGTGTTTCTGCAGGACCCAGAGTATGACTACCAAACAGATGAAGATCAGGAGCCTCTGAACTGTTTGACCACAGAGAGAATCAGAGGTGGACATGTCACCTACTCACAGGTGAAATGAATACACAGAATATTAAAAATGAAGTGACCAGTTTCAGAGAGTGTTTTTTATTAATCACCATCAAATTTGAATATCAGCCTGTATTTAAAATATATATGTGGATTAATTTTTTGTTTTGAAATAGTCAACTTACGTAACTCAAGTTGAAAGAGTTAGGTTACAAGGACAAACTTTACAAAAGTAATCAATTCTAAAAATGTCAAATTTTCCTCAAATGTTCTGCCCTGATGGCTCTTATAGGTTCTTACACATATGATGAAAAAATATCAGTGGAACACGCTGATGAAAGTTATGCAGGACTTTGCTAAATAGAGTGATAAGTGGCTTGAAAAATAAGCATGTGGTGGGAAAAATAAACAAAGGTAAAATATTGTGTTGGGTGCATTAATGCACAGTGAATTATAACAGTAACACAGTAGAAAGTTTTTTATCTATGTTTACATACCAGTTTGAGTTAAACTGACAAATAACATGAATTTAAAACACTGAGACGTCACAAAGGACTCAACCTGCCATGTTCGTGTGACAAAATAGTGGCAAAGGTCATGTAACATATAAGACAATAAAACAGGATGAAGAAATACATTTTTTTTAGTATCCATCCTCTAAGTAAAAGTGAGGGACAAACTGAACGGAGACAATCTGCTTACAGTCACAATAAAAAGGAACTACACAGAAAGGAAACAAACCAGACATCTATTTTCTAGAAACCTCATGCTCCTTAGTTTAGCTGACAAAGGGAACATGTTTCCTCTACAGGAGGGGCTGGAGGGCAGTGTGCTGACCCATCACTGCAGCCCAGGCCAATACCCTTCCCCTGTCAGCACCAGGATCTGCAGTGATGGGGAATGGTCCCCCATGAGGTTACCCAGTGGCAGGCAGGTGTCTCATGCAACATGCAAAGGTAATGTTTCTGCTGCTGTTGACTAAAGTTTAACTTATCCTCAGGACTGTCCTGAGCATAAACTGAGTCCTCTCTTGGCCTTCTTCTCCTCCTCTTTCTCCATCCTCTTCTGTCTGTTCATCTCTGTCTCGAACCCAGCTGTGCTGTGTCCAGGCCAGCTCCAGCTTGATCATGGTGATTTCTGGCCCGGGGACCAGTGGCTCCCTGTCGGGGCGACGCAGAGCTTCTCCTGCCAGGACGGGTTCACCTTGCATGGGTCGGCTCAGAGGAACTGCACCCTGACAGGGGAGTGGACAGGGACCACTCCTGTCTGTGAGAACCTTGGTGAGGACAAACAACATTACATTAAAGATGACATTCTATACACAACGTAGTGACATTTTACTTCATGAGTGCAACAAAAACCTGAGGGAATATCAGATTAATGGGGTCTTTAGCCAGGTTCAGTGGGTGTATTAGAGCATATAATTGTAGAGTGAGCATGCACTGGCTAAGCTCACACTTAGAGAGGTTTACATTTCAAAGCAGCTTTTGATGAATACATGCATTTATGCTGTTTAAATCCTATTCAGCAATTTTAGACATAATGCTTACTGTATGTTTTTCAAAAGATGATGCAAACAACTTCACCCTGGACAGGTGCAGAGACAAAATCACTTCACACATTAATGCTGTTTGTTTATATAATAATTCGTTTTGTAAAAGTATATTTTGTGTAATTTGGGGGTAAGTAAGTACTCAGTACTTTAAATCTTCTGTGAGGAACTTTATGGATGTTTTGTTCTTGGCGTCCCCCAAGGGACAAAGCACTGCATCTTCTCTCTTTGCTGATCTTGTCCTGTACCCCCTCAGCTGGCACAAGGGTTTTAGGTCAATTTCAAATAAAGGACTTTTCACTTTGACTTGAGTAGATTAACAGACCAGCAGTTTTACTTCTACTTCTGTAAAATGTCATGAAGCTAACTGGAATAGAATATTTTGCCACTCTTTCCACCTCTGGTCCTTGACATCATCACAATTGAGATTGAACGTTTGTCAAACAACAGATAAACGTTTCTCTGTGCTCTGTCTACTTTCTGTAAACATCGACAAACAACTGCAGACCAGCTCTCCTTGTATTTTATGATTTTTTTCCCGTAGACCTCCATTTATAGCCATGTGAAAGAGTCTTTTTGTTGTTGCTGTTGTGTCCAGTGTGGATCAAAGGTAGCAGATTAATCAACTGCGTGATGTTAAAGCATCATAATAAACTGATCATATAAAAGCAGAGCTTTTATATTCTTTTTCAACACTCATGGAATGCTTCTTGTCCAATCAAATCAATGTTAATGTAGTTTTTTTCTACTGTTGTCCCTCTCACTCAAGATGCGTCAGATGACTGTAATGACCCAGGCATCCCACCAGGGGCCCAGAGGTCATCAGGACACTTTTACGAAGGGGAGAAAGTGATCTACCGTTGCCAGGCTGGTATGGATATCCTCGGCTCAGCTGAGAGGATTTGCCTGCAGAACAGGGAGTGGAGTGGCTCAACTCCACGCTGCCAAGGTGCAGACTGACAGCTTTTATACACAGAATAAGTGTATGATTGTAAAAACAGTTTTAGAATGATATTTTTTTCCCAAAGAAAAATGCCATTTAATAACCAACTGGCATAGGTTGGTACCAGATCAGTGAAGCATCATATCATGATGAAACATCAGTGCATGGTGTCTGTGTATTTATTACAGCCCCAAATACCTTTGACTCCCCAAGTGTTGTGGCAGCAGCCATGGCAGGGTCACTAGCAGGAGTCATGGATGTCTTCACACCAGACGCACAACAGAAAGGTAGCTGAAGGTTGTGTTTGTGTCCTCCACATTATTGAAATATCAGCAATATTTACAGATAGAACAAGAAAACTTTCAGTGCATGCATATCAACTGTTAGTTCAAATCGTGAAGTACTTTGTGTGTGTGTTTAAGGTGACAGGGTGTCTTTCGCACGGACCTTTCGTGTGTCTGAGGGCAGCCGCATGAATGTCTTTATTTTACTGGACACATCAGGAAGCATCACAAAGCAGGACTTTGAAAAATCCAGGGATGCCACCGTGGCACTCATTAGAAAGGTCTGTAGCATAAATAAAGTATTGAATCACATCTGTGCTTCAGTTTTCCTGACATGCTGTCTCACTGGCTGTGAATCCCACATGTTCTCTTTATTTTCTCTCTAGTTGGAGAGCTACGAGGTACAGATGAAGTTCCATGTATTGTCATTCGCCAGTGAAGCCAGAGATATTGTAAACATCACAGACTCTGATACAAGTAGCGATGTTGAAAACGTCATATGGAATTTGATGGAGTTTAACTACCACAGTAGGACTCAGCGTCTTGTTGCTTCATTAATTTACAGTATTTATTCATTAAAGGATCACAAAAAGATATCCTGATACGTCAAGCATTACTTTGATCTTTTTGCATATCTGCAGGTCATGGGCGTAAGACAGGCACCAACCTTCATGCTGCTCTGAAGCGTGTGGGTGAAATGATGAGCTTTCTAAAGGAAAACAACGCCAAGAACCATTTTAATGAGACTCAGAACATTATCATCATAGAAACAGACGGTAAAGAAAAATAATACGTCTTCAATTCATTTAATTTTTATCTCCCCTACAGCTCATTAAATATTGAAATGGGGAACATCAGAAATAACCTTATTTTAAGAGTTGGTCACTCATTTCCTTTTGTATTTTCTGTCTGCAGGTTTCTCAAACACAGGCTCTAAGCCTCAGATTGACCTGGCCCGGATCCGAAATCTTCTGGGTTATCACAAGTTTACTCCAGATCATACAGACGAGACAATGCTGGGTACCATCCATACATCCCAACATCTTTACATCCATATGCACATTTATATTTTAGAAAATGTTGTAATATGCCATGAACAGTCTATGATTTTAGCGACTTCACAGACACTAACGACTGAGTAAAACAGATAAGAAATCATAAAACAAGCATGCAAAGTTAGGTTTCTTTATTATGTTTGTCTAATAGTTTTAAGAGAGGCCTAATGAAGAAAGTAATAGTTATGTTGCTGAAGGCCTATAAAAAACAAGTAGTACCTCAGAGTTTCCCTGTGTTATAAGTCTGACATTTTCCCCTTTTACTTTTAGAAAAACAAGCTTAAACTCCTTAAATTTAAAAATAAAATATAATAAATACTCTAAAGTGCATGAAAAATATAATTAAAATGATTGTACAATGTGGAGTTTACAAATACAATAATGTGCAACGGTGAATTCAATCTCAAAACAAAATATGGTTACCATTTAACTTAGCTTTGGGGTCTCCCCTGCGATCCAACAGGGGCATCCTAGCAAGTTATAGAAGTGCTAGAAAGACAATTAAGTCTTTAGAAATGACAACATGCCTGGAAAATGGAGAGAAATAACAACTTAAGTGAAAGGGTAATGTTGTGTCAGCAACATTAATAGATGAAGTTGGAGAATATGATCATATTCACTGGTGAGTGGTAGCAGACAGAAGTGGTCGATCCCAGGCACAGTCTGTTTTAACCTCATTACTCTAAAACACAAAGACCATACATTTTAAAGGTCATTTTACTTACAGAATCTTATAAGCCTGTTATCTTTTAACCTGTCACATGTTGATGTGTGTTTTCAGATGTTTATGTGTTTGGTATTGGTGACCGAGTGAAAAAAGATCAGCTGAACTCCTTGGCCTCAAAGAAACGTGATGAGCACCACGTCTTTGTTCTGAAAGACTACCAAAGTCTGGGGGAAGTGTTCAACAGCATCATAAGTAAGTAGAAGAAACAAGCCTGCGTTGTCTGATGTCATTGTCAAACTTTAGAATATTAAATTACATCTTTGGACTTGTACAGATTAGATAAAAAGACAGACAAAATGTAACACTATATTTAAAATGAATCACAACATTTTAATAATGTTTTACTTTCCAGGTGACAAGAGTGTGACAATGTGCGGGATAGCTCAAGAAGACACCGCCGATCAGCAGGCGATGGATGCAAATTGGGTCTTCACTAGACCCTGGCATGTCACCGTCGAAACTGTGAGAGCTTTGAGATTACCGTGAAGTCATAATGAAGAGTTTTATGTCCACTCTGGGTTTCAACACACTTTAATACTTTTCCCATCTTTTCAGTCCATGACGTGTGTTGGATCTATTGTGAGCCAGAACTGGGTGCTGACAGCTGCTCACTGCTTTGCAAAAGCGAGTACAGACAGCATTTATTCTTCAGCGCACATAATAACTGGTGAGAGTCGGTGCAGGGCGATGTTTTGGAGAGAACGATTTGCATAAAAGATAAAACAAAGGTGTAAAGGTAGCATTGAAATGTAATGCTTGGTGATAATTTGAGGACTCTGGTGCCATGTTGGACTCATTGATATGTAATCTTTTTACTTTCAGTGCTCTAAGAAGTGTGTTAAATATTTTATCCTGTGGGATCTTTTATCCCCAATCACATTAAAGTAGCACAGAGAAAACATTTGTTGTGTAAGTCTTCATTTTAGAAATCAAACCATCAACTCTGAAGATGTGGGTAAAGTAGGCTTATTAAATAACGTGAACCATGTTTGTATATCTTAGAAGTACGGGGGACATATCTGAGAGAACAGGCTATGATAACCAGACTGAGGACAGGGCACAGCAAATTGAACAGCACACTTTAACTTTTAGGAAAACATTCAACAGTGTTCTGTAGTTACAGCATTGACAAATGATCATACATGAAATATACAAACCAAAGACCAGAAATGATGGCCATGTAACATAGAAAGGGGCGACTAGAGTGCCATTTTGAACTGTAGTGGAAAAAGTGTGAAACTGGGAAAATGGTAAGTGGTTTCTTTAAAGTGGACTAGACTTTAGAGCTAGTGGATAGCATATAGATGCTATGTATAGATGCGTGTCCACTAAGAGCTTCAGTAGCAAATAGCAGCTTTCAATCAGTTTTTTATAATTACCATCATGCTGACTTCATAACCTTTTATTTTGAAATAACGAGCAGATCTGTTGGTTTCCAGGTGAGGGCACAGTGGTTCCTAAGCAGGTGATCATGCACCCCAATTACAACACCAGAGCTCTCAAACACAGAAATGTATCCGAGTTCTACGACTACGATGTCGCCCTGGTGCAGGTGAACATGAGTATCCCTCTCTCCTGGAAAGCCAGGTAAAATGAAATAAGAGGTGGTCTTTCATTTTAAGGAGAAAATATAATCTGTTGATTTGTTTCTAGAAAAGTGAGGAGGCATCGTCTTTTTTTTTTTTACTGTGTAGGTTAAAAGAGGGGAAAAAACTCAGAGAACTGGAATGTACATGAGATTTGGTGTTGAGTGTGATGTATGTATTTTGTATATCTTATAACAGACCTATCTGCTTGCCATGTACTGTGCCAGCCAGCCGGGCCATGAAAAAAGTCAACTCTACCTGCAAGCAGCACAGTATGTGAACTTTGAACCTTTACTCTCTGCAGAAGCATTCATGTTTGGAGTATTTTACATTAAGATAGTCCAGTTTCTATTTTGATTTTTAATTCTACTGTAATCTCAGTAAAATGAATGTGTTCCTACAGGGGAAGAACTGCTACCTAATGAGGAGACTGCTGCATTTTTCATCCATCAGAACTCCAAACGCAAAGACACATATATTCACACACGGAATCGAGTAAGATTTTAGTTGATGATACAAAGAAGAATAGAGAACATGTGCTTTTACAGTAAAGGGTGTTGATCTTGAACTAGTTTGCTGTTTGCAGAGACTCAGCTGTGTGGAAAAGGCAAAGGTAACCCTCAAAGAGCCGACTGATGTGACTTTGGAAGAGTACGTACCGGACAGATTTCTCTGTTCAGGTGGATCCCCAGGATACCAGTATGCTGTATCCTGTAAAGGTCAGGACTCGATACTTTGTCAGAGCTACTACAGTGTTGACCAACATGGTATCAAATTTAATGTGCATGTTGTCTCTTTCTGTTCAGGCGACTCTGGAGGATCTCTGTTTCTGCAAAAAAGAAAGCGCTACTTTCAGGTCACCAAATTTATCATTTAAAAAACCTCATGCTTCCCTTGACTCTATTGGCTTAACACAATACATTTCTCCTGCTCTGACCACCAGGTGGGAGTACTGAGCTGGGGCACCATTGACATATGCAAGAACCCCAACTCATTTCGCGGACGGGGTAGCAATGACAGGCCGCCTCCTGATGCTCGAGACTTTCACATCGATCTGTTCAAGATAATGCCGTGGCTGAAACAGCATCTGGGTAAGGAGATCCAGTTCCTGCCTGAGACCAACTGAGAGACCAGAGCAGGTTCAGCCCGTTTCCAAAGCTTTATTATCAGATAGAAAAGTGTTGACTTACATACAGCTGTGGTGCAGTAAGCTCAATTGTAAAAGAAGGCTTCAATCATAAACAACATGAAACAGTGTTTTACATCTCTTTTTTTTTTTTACTACAGATGTGAAAAACATGCTTAATCAGCTCCTGAGTTGCAGACTTAATGCAAATATATCCATACATTAATGACAGCCTGTTAGGTTATCTGATACACCTGATTCGTTATTGCTAGTCTGATCTTCATTTTGGGTCTTAGCCAACAGTTTGCATATTATTTAGACCTAAAGCAGTGAAAACCCATTAGAGCCAAAAGCATAAGAGAGCCAGCTGTCCTATCAGCCCTCAGAAAACAGCCGGAACAGAGTTTCTGATTCGCTGTCTTTGAAGTTTGGGACGAAATGGATCTGGAGAATCTCTGAAAATCCCTCGGAGAGAGTAGGAGCCACAAAGTGTTTCCTGTTACAGAGAGAGAGAGAGAGGAGTGGTGAGTAACAGAGCTGGTACGGTTACAATTCTTATGTTTACCAGCAGAAATGACCCTTTAACTTTCGCCTCAACAAGTAAAATATCTTGTTTGCATGCATCCAACTGCATGTTAAGAAGCTGTGTGTATATATATTTTTGGCCCTGACTTCTGTGTTTCATAACTGGTTACAGTAAGAGAAAAAGTCTTTGTCTTACCTGTAACTGTGGAAAACCATGTCGTTAACCTTTGCGTGTTTTTTGTCTGATGGAGCCATCTCACGGAACTGGGAAAGACAACAACTCATTAATAAAAACACTTGTCATCCCAGTCAGGATAAACACTGAGGTGTTGAAAAGCTGAAGATTACTCTGTTGTTGTGTTTTGCTTGCTCCAGAGTGGCTGAGAATTGAAAACACCGGCACGACACTCCTGCTGCCTTGGCCACGTCCAAATATCTGGAAAATGTACACGCAAAAATAAATACGCAGCAGAAGAAGTGTTGTCTGACCACAATACAGAGCAACAGGAGCATACAATCAGTGTTTACATAATGGAGCACTCATTCATTTAAAAAGGCTACAACCCTGGTAGTGAATGTGAAATAGTCACCTTCGAAGTCTGTGCAATTTACAGCTGAGTTTTAACTACAGCTAGAACAGTGGGATATTTGAGACTGATATATTTAATCCTTCAGCCGAAAAATCCAAATACCTTCTCCACCTGTGTTTTGCATTCATATGCAATGCAAAGTTACTGCTAATGTCTCTAATAACTTAACAACGACAATGTCCTGATTGAAAATGGTAACAATTTTGTTTATTTCATGTCTCTTCTAATAACCGCTGAACTGAACAGCTGCTTCGTCACTGTACTACACAGAGCCTTTGAGTGGAGTGAGACATATTGCGGAGGGTGGGGCTGTCTTACAGAAAGGGGGAGCAGTGGAAAAAACAACAAATGCAGTGTACAATCAAAATGTTTTTTCTCAATGTAGGACTTTTTATGTAGTTAAAGTGTTTTATGCTCGTCACCCTGCAGCAATGTACAACTTAGCTTCTGTGTAAAAACTCCAGCTGGCTTATCTACTGTAACCTCAACAACCTCACTTGGAATAACCTATCACTCTAACATGACCAGAAGAATTGCCATTACACTTACATAACCTGGAAGACGGAACAAAATCATTTGAAATTTTAATTTCAAGCTTATCTTCCTGCAAAGGTAAAAGCTTTCCCTACATAACACCTTGTCTACTAAAGCTATGCTGTATCAGGTTGTATTCCACCTAAACTGTAGATACAACCTGATACAGCATTAATGTATACATTAATCTACTGACCTGACAAATCCTCACATCACAGCAGAAACTGATGCATGTTCACTAAATGTCTGAGTAACACCTAATTTAATATTAGGTGCCAACAAAAGTCAGAAACAGACTTTTGCATCCTTAGCTAGCAGCCCACTGATACACCATTTTAAATTCAAATCAATAGTTGTTGCAGTGAACTTGAATCATCCCTTCCAGGTGTCAGTTCTGAAGGTTACTTTTCAAGTCATTGTGCCTGAATTTAAAATGCATCAACCATCAGAAAAGTGGTCCAAATCAGAGCTTGATAAATGAAGTCTAGGTCCTGCCTTCAAATACAGTCATCTATTTATGAAAATGACTCATCATTTATGTACATCTGTCTAATGGAACCTTTTAAAGCTGGTATGCATAAAGTTGAACTCCAGTGATGTGACTCCCGAGTGTGCGCTGTGTATAATGAATACTGACACCAAAGGACACACTCAAAGTGGTGCATTTCACAGTTGTGGTTTACCGTTTGCGAGACTCTAGATCTGGGTTTGTGTTGTCTACAGCGACACTCTTGCCTTCTTTCAGAGCACGGCCACACGCCGACACACAGTTCTGCCATGAACCGAGTGTGTCCTGATACAAAACAAAACGTGTCAACAAATCACAGTTATCACTATTTGTTTATCACAGGTATATTATATAATCGTTCAAATGTTAAAGCAGTGAATCAAAAATTAAGGGAAAACACACACCCCCCTTTTTATATCGGTTAAATTCTTGTCATATAAGGTGCCTTAAGAACTGGAGAGAAATCCACTCACCCTGTTAACGTACACATAGTCTTTTGGAATAATGTGGGTGTGGAAGAAGGTGGATTTACCCGCTGTGGAGGGAGGGAGGGAGGGGGGTGAGGAACAAGATCAGAATTGTCTTTTTGAGAGGGGAAATCAGAAAAGGTGATGTATAACTTTCACTCACACGCAGGGAAACCCACAGCAACAATGACTTCTGTCTTGTTTGAGGTGAGAGAGGCAGACGCTGGGTCATACAGCTGTGCAGTGGAGTCAATCTTTCTCTAGAAGTGGAGATAAAAAAAAGACATTCACATAAACACAGAGAGGAAATACTATAATTCTTAAACAGTGCTACATAAAATGCACAGTCACAGCATGTGCATTGTACTCACAGGGTCAAAATTAGGCATGTTGTAGGGGGCGCTCTTCCAGCCCAGGAAGTACTCCTCTGGGGTGTGGAACTGCAACCCGATGTTCAGAGCAAACTACAAAAACAGGAAGAGAGATAATAACTGGCACTGAACTCTTAATGCAGTCTTATCAGTTTGTGCACCTTTTTCCCATCAAGGCCTCAAGCTGTTATAAAGACCTGTTAATGTCAACTAACATCTCAAATGAGAATAACAGCACACACAAAGTCAACGAAGGAGGAGGAGGAACAGCAAAAAGTGGTAGAAAAAATATGAACCAGAGTGAGAGGTCTTACCAGTCGGTCACTACAAGAGAAATCCTTCTTCTTCTTCCCTGGAGCCCAGTTCTCTGGTCGGCCTGCAGCGTCTGTGCACACAAGTAAAAGTCAGCAGCTGTGTGTCTGTGTGCTCTTTCCTTTCACTCAGGGTATAAAATTTCCTCACTGAGGTAGTAGGGCTACAAAAAAAAAGACTCCATCTATCTCTTTTGCATTTCAAAGACATTAGTTCAAATGTGCAAAGACCCAAAAATAATCCATAAATAATACAGAATGTGTCTTCTCCAGTGTTGGTTTTATATTGTTATGACTTGTTGATCTCACTGGTGAGACAAAGCTGTTTGTATCACTTAGTTTTACAGACTGGTACTTTATACTCGGATGAGTGGATTCATCTAGTGAAATATAGTCAGCCATCTTCTGCACTGGTCTGTTGTTACAGGCATTCTGAGTTAAGTTTTGGGGCTTTAGCTCACTGTACCTCTTTACCATGTGACTGAGACTGTCTCTATTTGGCTAACTCCCTCTATACAGTTAGCCAAACACCTTCCCTTTCTACAGTGAAAGTCAGAAGACTAACCCCTCTATGAGACCTATGAGATATTTGCTCCACACAGAGAGAGATCATGTTTTCCTGAAAATTTGGCAACCCCCTTTTTTGATAAATAGAAGGCCGGCCACATGGGATAAAGCTAGAGCTTAAAGTCATTCTTTTCTTTCTTTTTGCTCTTTCAAACTCTCAGTCTCCTAAGACTCCTTTGCCTTAAATTTGCTTGAGAGTTTCTGTATTTTAGAGAGAGGTTTCCAAACCACGACATCAAGCAACAACAGGTTCAAGCATGACAAAAAATGGTCAACATGTTTCTGGTGAGGTGCCAGTTAGCCTTGCAGTGTAAGCCACGCCCCATGTACTACAGCTGTCGTTCTCCCTGCAGAGGAAAATGATTTCACTCCTGTCCATGACTCTTTGCTGCATGTCATAAAGGCAAAAACTCACCCTTCAAAAAACTTGGTTTTGCAGTTTTCTAAGGCAAAACTTAATGTCTTTTTGAACATACAGCTTGACTGGGGCATCCTCCACTCCTCCTAGTGGCCTGTATCCAAACTGCATGGGTCAAGATGGTGCTCTTTAATTAGGGTTCATTAGGGTTGTATATGTAGGGTTTAGCATGAAGGATTGTAATGAAGGGTATAATTTGATTTCAACTTTTGGTTTCGGGGAACAAGATTGCGCATGGACAGGACACAAAGTTTAGTTGAAGTTTGGTGCACCTCTATGATGCCACATTAGACAACTTAAAAGCCACACAGCCACCTGTAGCCAAAGGATCTTACCACAAAAGCAGATCTTACTCACCTCCCACAAAAACACTCTGTGCTTTGTCAACAGTCACGCCATCATTTGCCTGTGCAGACAAAACACATTAAAGACACGTGTGTTTGAAATAAGAATAGACAGATTATTGTCACACAAAGCACGAGGCATCAAAAGGGAGTTTTCTGTGACTCATACTCATCTCTGCACAGCAATTCAATACAAATACTCAGTGTCAGGTGTGGTCCGTAAATAACATGGGTGTGGGTGCAGTTACCTTCTCACACAAGTGATTCCACATTCCCATCACGGGTTTCCTGTAGATACCTGGACCGGTTGCTACAAACACCTGAGGTGCAAGCAGGAGGAGAATGTAATGTCAGGTTCTATAATAATTAGGAGAGATGAGAGCAAAGACTGAATACAGGAGGCTCTTTAAGGTGAACAGCCAAGAGCCTTGAATCTGAATTCTGAAGACAGTGCAGCATCAATTTGCATTTACTCACTCGTACAAACCAGGTGATAGTCTACAGGCAAAACTCAGGGCTTCAAAATAAAAGTATGCAAACCAAAAGGTGACATCACAATGGCTAAATCCACTTTACACAGACTATGACAGACCTGCACAGGCAGCTTCAGCGTGGTGAGGATGTCCTCTGCTTTAGACTTGAAGACTTCTGGTCTCAGTTTGCCTTTAGCGATCCCCATCTGGTTAGTGAAGAAGACCACCTTTAGGAAGAGAACAGAGCTGGTTCAGACTAGGAGACCCAGAAGGGATATGACACAGCCTTTCATCTTTTTAACATACAGAGTGATCAACTGTAATGTGTTGCTTCTCCTCACTTTGTATCCATTTTTGAGCAAGCTGGCCAGCTTGGGCTGAATCTCAGAATAAAGGATCCTGTTGATTGAACAAATACAAGCAGAGGAAAGTTTCCACATAGCAGGACATCAGATATAATCCATAAAAGTCACTAGGCAGGAAACAAAGACCGAAGAGAAAGAGACCATGTGTCACATTGCTCAACAAGGCAAACAATCAAAAGTGAGAGTTTGAGATTGCAGACATACCTCCAGTCATCCGGCCCAGTGGGAAACACTTTGCCAGACTTGGTGGTGATGATGCAGCCATCAATGTCAAAGCCAGCTATCTGAGGAACGAGAGGAAGAGGACATGTTCAGACTTCCCAGCCCTACTTCTATTTCAATTATTCATTATTTTTATTTGAGTTTTTTGTGCTTGCCTCATGCTGTGTTCTTTTATTTTAATTGTAACATAACAGAAATTAGGTTTTACTACATCAGAGCTTCTTTTTACTGGGCTGTGTAAGTACTGGAAATAGCTTTTTGCCGAGTTTGTGATTGTAAAGCAGCCAAAGAGGCTTTAAAAACCAATACTTCTTTATTTGAAACAAGTTGAATGTGAAGGTTGTTAAGTCAGTTCGTAGGATTGACTTTGTGCTCTCAGCTTTATGGAGGCCTGAATGATTAACTAATGTTTTTATAATGGTTGGAAACATGACCACAAAAACAAAACAAGCAACATCATCTGATTCAAGACAAATATTGTAATCAGAATCAGCTATTGGCTCAATAGCTATTTGTAACATTGGATCAATAAGGGCCTGATTTCTCCAATGAACTTCTAATGAACTTCTAAATTGTTTCATTGACACATTTTGCACCTTGTCACTCCCTTTGACACCAGCAGCAGTGTAGAGCAGCAGGTTGCCAATCTGCTGCCAGTTGCTCTTCAGACAGCCTTTTGAAGATGATGAAGAAGATGAAGATGAAGGCTGCATGCTTGGACTCTCCTCCTTTGCAGACTGCTCCGCCATCTCCTGCAGTTGCTTGAGCTTTTCCTCTGCTAGTCTCTCTTTCTCATCTCCCTCCTCTTCCTCCTCATTTCTTCTGCGGCGCTTCCCTTTAGGGGTCCCTCTCTCCGGGCTCAGTCGTCTCTTAGGGGGCTAAACATCAGGACAAAACAAAACAGCGTCTTTTACTTTGACCTGAGGTGAAGAACATTAAACAACAACAGGTATCAAGACAAGAGACAAACAGTGTGAGGTGTGTTACCTTCATGGAAGAGGCAGAAAAGAAATCCTTTATACTGCGCTTAGGGTTTGGACTGGACTCTGCCTCTTTCTCCTTCTCGTTTCTTCCTCCTTTTGTCTTATCTGTAGCTTGCAGACTTTTCTGTGCAGCAGCTGGGGCTGCTCCGTTTGAGCTCAGAGAAAAGTGCAGTTTGAATGGATGGTCCTGGTTTACCAGATAGAGTGTGCCTCCGTTTGAGAGTTTTCCAGACTGGCCACGGCTCAGCTGCTCACCGTCCAGGAAACTGGGATTGGGACCTAGCTGTGGAATAAAAGGGACATGCATGGACTTTAGACTGCAGTATTTTTTATAGTTACTTTACAGCGCTGGCGATAACCAGGGTGTGTCCAGGCAGAGACAAGAGAGGTGTTCTGTCATTATTTTTTTGACATAACAACCTCTAATGTTGTTATTATGTAACATCAAATATTAACTCTGTGTGGTGTTTGTTGGGTGTCGTCTGGACGAGGTGTTTCAGATCTGAGAGCCTCACGGGGAGGAAGAGGAGCTGAAATATAACCCGTGACACTGTGAGCTTCATTGATTGATTTCATACCTGAGTAACAACCACATCCTGGTCTGCATAGCAAGCCACCACCTTCACTGAAAGAGAGACAGAGTCTATTACCATCTTTCATACTCACATCCATATACACATACAGTCCCACATGAATACTATAACTGCACGCTGAATAATTGGCTAAAAATAAAAAATGAAAAGTTATTAAAAAATGAAGAAATAATGCAACCTCAAGAAGTTTGCATACGTCCTTCTTGCATACTGTTACATAACATTTCACATATCAGATGACCAAATGAGCATTTAAAAGTTAGATTAATCATTGATACTAAATATTGCAGCCTTGTAATCATTCAATGTTCATATTTGCTTAGCCTGCAAAGATGTGACAACCTTTTCTATCTGTTTTGCAGAAGCAGTCAACATATCACATAAAAAAATTACAGCTACTGGGCCATGACATTGTTTATTTTCATTATTCATTAGTCCTCTACTTATTTCTGTAACTTATCAGTGAGCCTGTAAATAGTAGAAAACAAGCTAAAATGCCCCTGAACCCAATGTGACATCTCTAAATGTCTTTTATGGTGGACTAACAGTACAGAACCTACAATGACATGAAAAAAGAACTCCAAATTCATACATTCAAAAATTTAGGATTATAATTATCTAAAGTTTTGAGCAAAGGTGACTCCACATCAATTTCTTCAATCACAATCAAATGATTGATTCCTCCACTAACTTTCTAACTCTTGTTGTGTCAGGCCAAAACTCTAAATCTTACAATGTAATAAAAATAAACTTTAAGGCATCACTCAGTCATGACACTGACGTTCTAATTCAGGGTTAGGATATGGGTTGAGGATACCAGGTCCTGATCCAAAACCACTGTACTTAGACCACTGGCGGTTCTGGGGAGGGGCCAACAGGGGCCAGTGCCCCTGTAAAACTGAACCTGGACCCCCCTGGGTTTCAGACCTTTCACTAAAGAGGGAGATTTCACTGTTTTCTTTCTGCCTGGACCTCATTCAACCAGGTCTTGATCTAGAACTGTGATACCCAGACTAGTCAGATCTGGACTAGATTACGCCAAAGAGGCCACATACCTTTCTAAACACAGTTTGAGTTTCGTGAAGTCATTATCTATTTGTAATAATGCAACAAAAAGGAGATTTAACTGCTTTTTGTACATGAAGTACACATAATTTTAGCATTTTCACAACTAGCATTATTCCAACAATCTTTGTTTTGTTTGCATTTATTCAAACCATAAATACAGTGGTTATGAAACGTCTTAGAGTAGGAGCCACCGAGCTGACGTATCTTCTTATAAACATATACGTATTATAAACGTCTGCTGGTGCGTTTGTCAATAGGTGACACATGCAATGAGGAGTATATCTGCCGTCATGTCGGACTCTTCCTCACCCTGGTGTCTGGAGCATTTCTTATCGGTGACCCAAGTGTCTGGACCTCGGCCTAAAATCACAGCTCGTCCATCCTCCAGGAGGACCCGAGCTCCGGACGGACTGACCAGCTTGCACGACATCTGAGCGGGCGACCACAGCAGCGCAGCTATGAGGTGTGTTTGAGTACGACTTTTAAATAAAACACAGAATAAAGTACTTATCGCATGCAGCTGGCTCCCTGTTGTCGTAATGGACCAAAATACTACTATTTGCACACACACTTTTGAGCCTAAGCTGTTTTTTAAGTCAAGTAGGAGTAAACAAACCGGGGAACTTTTTTTGGAATGTACCCGCGGTCCATCAGGAAAATGTGCACGTTCGGAAACATCACAAACTTTATCGTTCCTGTTTTCTTTTCCGGGTTTCCCTGTTTTATAAAGATCCAGAGTATTGATTTGATTGTTCGTTTGCTGAGTCACGCCTTTGGACAGAATGCCACGCCATCCCGGAGTTGAGTTTTAATAGAAATTCTATACATTTTAGCACATTTTAAGTTTTTAATGTTTTTAATTTTAAGTTTTTGTTTCGAAGACTGCGCAGTGAGTGACTCACCTATGTGCTCCTCCACCCAGTCAGTCAGCTGAGGACAGGAAGGTCAGGAAACAGGTAAAATGAAACACAACATTAGAAATAGACAGGATTAACATTATCTTATTATGTACCTGCTGGTTTAAGTTAAGTAAGTCTCTCTATTTTTATTTTATTAATTAGAAACAATTACCTGTTCGTTGCCGTCCTCTTTTATCTCGCTGTTAACTAAACCTTACATGTTTTGATTGTGAATAAACTCCCTCCTGCAAAACAGGAAGGGCGGGTTTTGTTTCTAATGACTAACATTAGTTTTATTATTACAATAGCACCAAGACAGATTTAAAAAAATATCCAGTCCAGCATAGGTTTTATAACCTGTTATTTACATATTTAAATATGACACTCTTTTTGATGCATTATTTACATATAATAGTATAACACAACAATGACAGGTCAGGGTTTAACACACAAGACACACTTCAGAATAGGGCAAGAACTATTAGGGAATGACTAAAGAACTCAAAAGTTAAAGAAACCAGAACAGCACGTAGATTCCAACCACTGAGAGCTCAGGATGACATTTGAACATGTTTGGCCAGCGTTCAAAAACTCTCTAAACTCTAAAAAACTCAGATGATAATCTTGTTTTATTGTTTTGTGTTCATATTTGCTTTATTTATTTATTGAACTGTGTTTTATTTTTACTGTGCAGCACTTTGGTAAATGTTTGTTAAAATGTACTCTACCAATAAAGTGGATTGTACTGCATTAGACACGGTGAAAAAAAAACAACTTCTCAATGTTGTTTGGAAGAAAATAATTGACATATTGTCTTAATTGTTTTTTTAAGAGATAAAAACTCCTACTGGTTTAATCCACTGTCAACATTTTGTATGGTGCTCTGAGCAGCAACAAATATTGACTATGCTGACAGAATAAACAGGTTTATGAACCAGTCTCACCCAGGGTGTGTCACTGTCCAAACCCCATGTGTATTCCATGACATATTCACACAGTGAGAATGTGGACTGACTGTTTACCTTGACTGTCCTCTGATGTTTGATCTTGGCTGTCATTAACCGCCTGTCACTTGGTTGTACTTGCTAAACAACCTCCTCCTGTTCTCATTTTTCATGACATGCAAAATCCTGTTCTTGCTCTCATTTATATTTCCTCCTCAGTCGTGTCAGGAAGCTATCTTGGTGGGTTGTCTGTCTGGAATACGGCTGTGCTGCAGTAATACAAGCTTAAACATCAACATCAACTGAACATCCAGGTAAAGATAGTCACTTCTTTTTTTAGTGCAGTTTTTGTTCATGATGGAAATCTACAAATCTTTTTTCAGAACAGTAACTATTGTTCTTTAAAAGATTGGAGACAATTTTTTGTTCCTGCTTTGTTTTAGTGACAATTTAATACACGAGCCATCAGGAGTTCATCTTTAATGTTTTAATATCTTTTAGCACTCCCTTTCCAGCACAAGACAACCAGCTAACACATCTACTTAGATATAGCTGTTCACCCTCACCAGCTTGCCTCAGACTTACACTTTTTACCCTCTTTCTTTGACTTCCAGACTATCAATCCTTCTCACCATGTTCAACCCACCTGCTCCAGACCACCATGAAGAGGCCTATGTCTCTCTGATGGGAGGCTTAAGAGAGGTGGACCTCTCTGGGGCCTCTGTTCCCTGTGACCTGGTGCTGATTGGAGACCATGCTTTTCCTTTAGCAATGAACCAGCAAGGCCAGGTCCTGGTCGCTGCCTCTTTGTATGGCAAAGGAAGAATTGTGGTCTTTGGTCATGAGGGCTACCTGACCCAATGTTCCGAATTGGTGGAGAAAGCTCTGGTCTGGCTAAGAGGTGATGGATCTTGCAACCAGTCTGTGGGGGTCCACAAATCTGTCAAAGGGGTCGCTGATAATCTCAGCAAATCCAGCTTCCAAGCCACAGTTGTGGGTGCCTTTGATAAAAGCCAAGAGGCTGGTGTGTATGTGACCAGTGCCTACACTGTGGCTGAAGAGGCGAAGGACGTGGTGGCATTTATGAAAGCTGGAGGAGGAGTGCTGATGGGAGGGCAGTCGTGGCATTGGTCTTCATGTAACCCAAAGGTCAACACACTGCTTCAGTTTCCAGGGAATAAGGTGTCTGGTGTGGCAGGGATCTACTTCTCTGAGCATCATGGTGTGGCAGAGTGCATACCTGTCCACCCACGGATCCCATCCTCCTGGATGTCTGTAGTGTGAGTGAACACTAAACTTTTATCTTATTGCACATTTATAGTATTAAGTATTACACTTTGCAAAGTTACAACTTTTACTCTAAAATACCACACACATTTGACCCTCCCATTTATAAATGCATAACTATAATAGAGGATTATCTTTATGATCATTCATGGGAATGATTATATATTATTATATATATTATATATTATTATATTTCATTGCTGTAATATTAACAATATGATATTAAAGCTCCTATGGGGTGTTTTAAGCTGTTTATGAAACACACTGTAATTAATACTGATGTCTCTTTATGACCTAAACAATAAAACAAAATCATCAGCAACAAGACTGTATAATGTTATATTTAATGTTTGCACCTTCTGCTGCAGGGTAGGTGTCAGACAAAGTGAGTTACAGCTTACTTTAAAACAGTCTATCAATCGATCCATCCAATATATACAGCTTTTTACCATTCGGGGTCATGGAGAGGGTGTGGCTAGAGGCTATCCCAGCTGTCATTGAGGCTAGAGGTTGATGGAGTACACCATGGACAGGTCACCAGCCTATTACAGGGCTAACTTGTACAGATAACGTTTCACGCACACATTCACAATTTAAAGTGACCAATTAACCTGACTAGCCTGTTTTGGGACTGTGGGAGGAAGCTGGAGTAACTGGAGAGAACCCAGACATGCAAACTTCACACAGAAAGGTTTCTTCCCAGCCAGGGATTTGAACCAGGAAGCTTTTGCACTTTAAAAACAGCCTTTTTTAAAAACATTTTAAACATTAGTGGTTTGCAGGGACTGATATGTTTGACTGTCACCAGCAAGCAGGAAGGGTTTTATTATAAGACAACAAAACTCACACATGTACGAACATATGGACAGGATCAGCAGAGATTTGAGGTAGCCCTTCATTTGCCATAGCAAACAAACAGGATATCTTGATTACCTTAAAGTCTTTTTAATTGTGAGTAGATGCACAGACTGGTAGTTTAACTCTACTCAAATAAAATGTAATCAGAGTAACTGTACTTTTACATGTGTAGAAAATGTTGGTACCCCCCTGCCATTTTTACAGCGATGTTTAACATGTTTTTTTGGTGGCTCGTTATTCTTTACTTTATTCCCATATACTGCAAAGGAGTGAGTTGAGTTTTTATAATCCTAGATTTTTCAGGGCAAAAAGTTGAACATTAATTTGCCAAATTAGAGCCCCAGCTGACTTGAATGACACATGGGTGCATTGTAGTCGTTTAACTTAGCTCCACCTCTCTGTCTTTTTCCAGGTCGATCAAAAGTTAGGCTGGGTCAGTATTTCCGATGTGGCACTGCCATCTTTAGGTTTCATAACTTTTATTCAGAAACCAATGGGTGACATCATCAAGTCCATGGTTTATACAATCTTTGCTGCTCACATAGTAACTATCTAGACTTTGTCATGTAGAAACAAGATAAGCGAGTAAAGAGTCTTTGTTAACAATGAGAAAATTACTCATGTATACATATGTTTCTGACTGTGATTCCATAATAGACTGTGGCCTCCTCTCCTCCTTTCACAAACAGTATTGGTAAGGACTTTCAGGATGACCTGGAGTTCTTACTTGACGGGGTTTCAGAGTTTGATCTGCAGGGTGGCTCCTTGGCTTCTGAAATTCTGATCCATGGCCCGCTGGCCTTTCCCATCGGGACCACCAGCGATGGACGGGCGTTCCTGGCAGGAGCATACTACGGGCAGGGACGTGTCATTGTGGTATCTCATGAAGGATTTATGGGAGTAGAGGTAAAGATTATCATAGCACATAGCTTGTATGATACATTTTATAGATAGACCACAGGCAAACTAATCTTTAATTCAAATATGGTAACGTTGCCTGTGATTTTTGCATATTAACTTCTGGCCACTAGCAGTTGACTGCCAGTGTACTGATGTGCCAAATCTATAAATGTCTTTTACAAACTACTGAATATCTTTCAATATTTCCCTTCTCACAGAAACTGGCAAAGTTTTGGAGCAATGCTGCTCGATGGTTGGATGAAGGCCGTCAGGGGGTTGTTGGTGTAATGCCTAATACAAAACATTCACTCACCAACCTCAGCAAATCGGGCTTAAAGTGTGAGGTGTCTAACTTCAAAAAAGACCTGAGCGTGTTTGTGTGTAGATCGAACAGCGACGATCATGCCGGGGACATTCAAGACTACGTGGCAGAGGGAGGAGGCTTGGTGGTGGCTGGACATGCTTGGTACTGGTCACAGGTGAATCGTGGGAAAAATCCTTTGACAGATTTTCCAGGTATGATGAAGTTCTACAAAATATAGCTGAGACATTTCAATGACAAAATAACAGAATGCATGCATCGACATCAAAGTGCTATTGTTTCTTACACATTTAATTTCATGTCCCCAAGTGAGAAGGGCATTTGGAGTTATACAAACATAGGGTGTGTTACAGGAATCTGCAGGGAGCAGATATGATTTGTTATGCAACATTTTGAAAATGATAAGCTAATGCACAATTAGACATACACACTCAGATTCAGGTGCTAAAACAGACATTTTCAAGAGAAATAAAAGCTGGGTCCCCGGGACTCAGGATTGGCTTGGCTAAACAAAATAATATCATGGAGGTACAAACAACCAGAAGTAAACCAGCTAAAGGTACAAATTAATCCATTTGACTGCTAGGTGGCATGAGACAGAAAATCGGTGTCCAACAGAATCCCTGCAGGGACTGAAAAAAGTATGTATGAAAAGACTGTGCCGGCTATTCTTAGGGATGATCAAGGGACGAAGAAACAACATATAGATGTCTGAACACCTGCAGTTTAGATGAGTAATTTTTGGTTCTGCTCTAATTGGAATAAATCATCTGACATGTTTGACATGTCTGACAAGTTGTAAGGCAGGATTGTTTGTATCAGATCCAAAGAGCTGGCAGAAGGCAGGGCCAACAATCACAGAGAGAGGAGATGGGAGCATGGCACATATTTAAGTTACGCAAGGAAGTTCTTCAAAGAGTTGCACTACGCTGTACAAATGCGAAGAACCACAAAAATAGCTGAATAATACCGGTACAATCCATCTTACGCTCTCAGCTAGAGTACCACAGATATCAAACCAACTATATGAATGTTGCACAATCACCGGCTGCAAACAAACTCACCTGTACTATCATTATGGGAAGGCAGTTGAATCCCTGAGTGTTTAAATCTGAGATGTTGTATATATGTTGAGTTTTGTAAATGTGAATTATGGTTTAAAATATGTTACCGTGTGTATATATGTCACCTACACCTTAAATGTTTTGTTAATGGCATATTTTTGCATAAGCAAGACAAAAGAAACATTTCTCCCTTTTGGATTTTTGCATATGTACATGTGCTTTTATTTAAGAAAAGGTCAACCCATAGACAGGCCATACACCAATGATAGCAAGTGTAGCCTGTCACATCTTTTTTTATCTTTTTTTAAGTTGGATTTTTGGGCATTTTGCCTTTATTTGATAGGACAGCTGAATAGAGACAGGAAATGTGGGGAGCAGAAAGTGGGGGGAGGACATGCAGCAAATGGTCAAAGCCGGGAGTCGAACCTGCAACCTCTGCGACAAAGACTATAGCCTCTGTATGTGGGGCATGTGCTTAAACCGCAAGGCCATTGATGCCCAAGCCTATCACAAGTTTACAGATTTATTAGTATACAGCTCTGAAAATGATCAGTATTGAAAAAAAAAAAATGTCCCCAAACAAAGTGGGAGCTACAGACGGATACGTGACTTTGCTCTAATATCTTTCAGGGAACCATGTCCTGAACAAAATGGGTTTAACCCTGTTGGCTTCAACAATCAAAGGAGACCTATTCAAGGCTCCCGATCCCAGCAAGGCCAAAGACAACTACCACTTCCGCCAAATGCTCCGCCGCTTTGCTGGCCATGTTACCAAGGGGGAAAAACTGAGCAAGCAAGATGAGGGAAATCTGAAAAAGCTGTCCGATGACTGCTCCACCTTTTTGCACATGAACTCTCGTGACTGCTGCTCCTACACGCAGGTCGTTTCCACCCTCACCGACGTCTTAAAGACAACGGGCTTGCCTAATGTGAGTAAACAAAAAAATACAAACCCTTTAAATGTGTTCCAATAGAAGGAAACAAAGCTGACAGCCAAAGTGATGTATAAGAGCGACAATAATCTTATTCTAATCATTTTTAATAGAAATGTATTCTTTTAAGGCGTGTGAAAAATGCCCTGTCAAGAGCGCAAAAGACCACCTGCTCCTCAGTGTGGGGGCAGATGTGTATAAGGCCTGCCCAAATCCTGATGCCCTGCTGCCCCACCTCATCAAGGATAATCCCGCTCTGCCAGTTATCTACAACCACAAGGTTATGGTGAATGTTGACACAGCGGGTAAGGACACTTGTTTATGAGTTCAACTTCAATACTGAATGTGAACATTTGTGATTCACTATATTTCATTAACAGACTAAAACAACTACATTTTATGTGTTCGAGACCTGATAAATTAATCTACAGAGCTCAGTGTCAAAAAGGAAAGAGGTGAAATGTGTCAGCGTAAATATGACGGTTGGATAATCTTTGTTTTTGTATGTGCGTGTGTGTGTGCGTGCGTGTGTGTGTTTGTGTTTGTGTGTGTGTGTGTGTGTGTGTGTGTGTGTGTGTGTGTGTGTGTGTGTGTGTATGGTGTGTAAGGAGGGGATGAGTGGGTCAGTACAGGTCTTTACCTGTCTCCTGGTATGAAGACCTTCGTGTCCTTACCAGATCAGATTGTCAACAAGGGATGGAAGGTATTGTGCACACTATTTTCTTTAGCTCATTGTGTTTCTGTCATGCAGTAACCTACAGGGTTGCCACTTAAGTTAATCTCAGTTAGGCCCCCATACTGAAATATCAAACCTTTCATTAGAGTCACAATGTTTATATCCTCGTGCAGATATCTTGTTGGTCTGTGTAAGGGCCTGTGTCTTCTAACAGAGCTGTTGCGCTGGAAGCATCAGCAGCTTCCAGTGCAACTTCTATCTGGCACCTACTGGAACTAAGTTAGAGAAGTTGTCCTGATGCACTTCCCTTAGCAGTGACAGTTAAGTCTGTTTGAAAATTCTGTGTATGCTTCATATTTTGCTTTTTTTCAAGGCCATTTTAGAATCTGACACTACATCTGAAATAAGCTCACTGGCCTTTTTAAAATACTTATTCGATAAAGGGTGTCATCAAGATGGCTACACTTTTTACTTATAGTCTTCTGTTTCTATTAATGTTGTGCCCTCCAGTGTATGTCCTGTGACTAGTGTCTTCAGCAGGTTCATTCCAGGTTGTCCTCGCCATACCACAGTACAACTGTAGCAAAATTCAGACCAAGAACTTTAACCACACAGCCCTCTGGGGTCATACAGTCTTTGAAATACTCCAGTCATTACCATATCTATCTCTCAAGCCTTCCATCCTCCCATCCACTGTACAAATGCACAATCAGTAACACATAACCCATGTTATCCTCAGATCCAGATCGGCTGTCAAACAGACAAGCTTAAGGGTGACGTCCTGAAGAGAGCACCATGTGTTCATGAGCGATTTCCTGTTACCGCTGGGATGATGCAGGTGTGGAACCTGTGGGGGGGACTCATCTACCTGGTGGCCCCACCCAAAACAAAAGAGATGGGGCTAGAGGTCACAGTGCAGATAGCTGTACCTGCACCATACTACAAATCTGGTGAGTCTGTGGTGGGTGTCTCCTGACTTTTGGTTTTGACTCCAATTTTGTTTCAGATTTCAGGCCAGTGTCAGTGAGGAAATGTATTCCAGCTTCAAGGCTAAACTGTACTAAATAAGTAAGTCAATCTTTTCTCAATCTTCTGGTGTTCTTTTCAGGTGTGACATCAGCAGCTGATTGGTCATTGCTGCGCACAGCTCCCGCACCCTGGGCAGAGCTGGAGTTTGCCAACATAATCCTCACCGTACCTTCAGAGGTAGTTCGAAAACTGGACCGCCCTGATGAGCTGGCAGTATTCTGGGATGACATCATGAAGGGCATCGCTGACCTGGCTGTCATACCGCACAAATTTCCACGCAAAGAACGCTTCGTTGCAGAGGTGCAGATTTCCCATGGTAAGTTTGGTTTGGCACTTTTTTGAGTTTCTAATTTGCAGTCCTGGTTCTTATTTGCATATTCTGTGAGTAGTCCTGTGGAGATGGAGCCTTTCCCAACTCATGCTTGGGTGGTAGCATGTTGCTACAACGAGGCAACCTCTGGTTTTGAAATCTCAAGCCAATGCGCACAATGTGACGCCTGTGTCCATTCGTGAGCTTTGATTTAGGATGTGCGAGATGATGTGCTTATAACAGCACTGCATGTGTTGTGGTCTTGTTGTCTGTATAGTGCAATGTAAAGAACTGTTTTTTAATAAACTAAATAAAGCCTGGCAAACCATTTCTCCTCCCAGGTTGGATGCATGCAGGTTACCCGGTCATGATGCACAAGGCCACAGCAGCTGCACTGGTCAGCGTGGAATATGCTAAGACCAAAGGCATCTGGGGCCCCATTCATGAACTAGGGCACAACCAACAGAAACGCAGCTGGGAATTCCCATCACACACCACGGAGTGTACCTGCAACCTGTGGTCTGTCTATGTGCATGAAAACGTGATTGGAATGAAAAAAGAAAAGGTATAGTACATTTGTTCTATTATTTCTACAAAAAAAGACACAGAGAGTTAAAAAATTAACCCCCAAGAATTTACTAAGACAACGGAGTTTTACAATCACATAATATCATCTTGTTCAGGCTCATAATGCAATGACTCCGGAGAACCGGAACAAACGAGCTGAGGACTATGTCAAGGCAGGCAGGAAACTCAGCAGCTGGAGTGTGTGGACGGCCCTGGAGACATACATGCAGGTGGGAGAGTTACTTTATGCTATATATGAACACTTTGTCTCTTTTCAGTCAGCAAAAAGAAGAACAAAATTACATCCCTTTTTTGCTCGTGTGGATGACAGGCAGTGTCGGGGGATACGATGGACAAGCAAGCAGCATTTAGATTTTTCAGATGAAATGAGTTTATTCAGGCTGACCTTTTGGGCAGCAGCAGCTCAGTCTGTAGGGACATGGCCTGGGAACCGGTCCTAGCATGGCGCAAGTTTGGACATTTTGCTGGTAGTTAAAGACGTGCCAATCTCCTCCTGGGTACTGCAGAGGTCCCTTTAAACAAGTCACCGAACTCTCAGCTGCTTGGGGTGCTAATCAGTGTGCTAGACCCCTCACCAGACACTTCTCCATTATTGCATGTTGGGTATGCAGGTGTGTGTCTTTCACCCTATGTTGTGTGCAGCATGTTCCAACAGATTAAAAAACATTGTATTTTCCAATATCTTTATCTTCTTCAAAAGTTGATTTTAAAAGAAGTAACAGTGTTCATTGACTGTTAATGCATTAATAAATGTGTGCCCAGCTCGGTCAGAGACTTGTAAAAGCTAAGCAGACTATAAACATCAGACTGAAAACAAGTGAACAAAGATGAAATGCCACCAAAAAGATTTTACAAGTCTTTTGTCTTAGCTTATTTATTTAGATCACTTATTAGGAAGGTGACATATAACCATTATTCCATAAAGTCCCTTTTTCCACAAGAGTGTCAGGGGTCAAGGTTACAGCTGTACCTGACCCTATTACCTAAATGTTAGGTGCTTCATTTAGCCGTGGGTATGACTTTATGCAGCTCACTCAGTGGGCGAGTTTGAGTGGCGAGGGACCGGTTTGACTCAGGCGAAATCAATCTCCACTCAGCTGATATACAGTCATGGCCAAAAGTTTTGAGAATGACACAAATTTTACATTTTCACAAAGTCTGCTGCTTCAGGGTTTTTAGGTGTTTTTGTCAGATGTTTCTATGGTATAATGAAATACAATTAGAAGCATTTCATAAGTATCAAAAGCTTTTATTGAGAATTACACAGAATTCATGCAATAAGTCAATATTTGCAGTGTTGACCCTTCTTTTTCAAGACCTCTGCAATTCTCCCTGGCATGCTGTCAATCAACTTCTGGACCAAATCCTGACTGATGGCAGTCCATTCTTGCATAATCAATGCTTGGAGTTTGTCAGAATTTGTGGGTTTTTGATTGTCCACCCGCCTCTTGAGGATTGACCACAAGTTCTCAATGGGATTAAGATCTGGGGAGTTTCCTGGCCAAGGGCCCAACATCTTAATGTTTTGTTCCCCGAGCCATTTTGTTATGATTTTTGCTTTATGGCAAGGTGCTCCATCATGCTGGAAAAGGCATTCTTCATCACCAAACTGCCCTTGGATGGTTGGGAGAAGTTGCTCTCGGAGGACGTTCTGGTACCATTCTTTATTCATGGCTGTGTTTTTAGGCAAGATTGTGAGAGAGCCCACTCCCTTGACCGAAAAGCAACCCCACACATGAATGGTCTCAGGATGCTTCACTGTTGGCAAGAGACAGGACTGATGGTAGCTCTCACCTCGTCTTCTCCGAACAAGCCTTCCTCCAGATGCCCCAAACAATCGGAAAGGGGATTCATCAGAGAAAATGACTTTACCCCAGTCCTCAGCAGTCCAGTCCCTGTACCTTCTGCAAAATATCAGTCTGTCCCTGATGTTTTTACTGGAGAGAAGTGGCTTCTTTGCTGCCCTCCTTGACACCAGGCCTTCCTCCAAAAGTCTTCGCCTCACTATGTGTGCAGATGCACTCACACCTGCCTGCTGCCATTCCTGAGCAAGCTCTGCACTGGTGGTGGCCCGATCCTGCAGCTGTAACACCTTCAGGAGACGGTCCTGGCGCTTGCTGGACTTTCTTGGGCGCCCTGGAGCCTGTTTGGCAACAATTGAACCTCTCTCCTTGAAGTTCTTGATAATTCGATAGACGGTTGACTGAGGTGCAATCTTACTCGCTGCTATAAACTTCCCTGTTAGGCCCTTTTTGTGCAATGCAAAGATGGCTGCACATGTTTCCTTGCAGGTAACCATGGCTAACAGATGAGGAACAATGGTGTCATGCACCATCTTCCTTTTAAAGTGTCCAGTCACTCAATCTTGACAGATTGATCGCCAGCCTTGTCCTCATCAACACCCACACCTGTGTTAATGTGTGTGACACCTGTGTGTCGTTGAAATTATGTTAGCTGGTCCTTTTGTGACAGGGCTGAAATGCATTGGAAATGTGTTTTGGTGATAAAGTTCATTTTCAAGGCAAAGAGGGACTTTGCAATTAATTGCAGTTGAGATGATCACTCCTCATAACATTCTGGAGTATATGCAAATTACCATTATAAAAACTGAAACAGCAGACTTTGTGAAAATTAATAGTTGTGTCATTCTCAAAACTTTTGGCCATGACTGTAGACTAAGGCATGATTTTACTAAAATTGCTAATCAAAATTTAACTTCTCCAGAAATCTAACCAGATCATACATTTCATTAAGAAGTAAATAAAGTAATAGTTTACTTTTAATTTCCTCTAAACAGGTAAAACATGTTTAAAAAAAAAACCTGATTATACTGAAAGTAATATTAACCAAAGGAATCCTCTTAATGATCAAAATACAAAACCTTAGACAAACAAAGATTCATGAGCGAAAGCAATGTGCACTGTTTATCCAGCCTAAATATTTACACTTATTGAACTGCATAAAGGAAATTGCAGTCTCTTGCCCTGTTTGAATGCATCTCACGCATCAGACAACTGAAATGCTGAAAAGGGAATTTTAACTGAACCACACAGCTGTTTTTTCACATTTTTTTGTCTTTGTTCTCTTCTTTGTAGCTCCAGGATAAGTTTGGCTGGGATGCCTTTAAGAAGGTGTTTGGAGCCTATCACACGATGACCGACGTCCCGAAGGACAACCCAAAAAAGATGAACCTGTATGCGGAGACCTTCTCCCAGGCCGTGAATATGAACCTGACTGGATTCTTTAAGGCCTGGGGCTGGCCAATAGAACCCGAAACAGAGAAGAAGCTCGAAAAACTGCCTTCCTGGAGCGACCATCCCATGGTCAAGTACAACTGAGCTCAAGACTGTTGCTGCTGAGAGAAGGAGGAGAGAGATGTATTCAATGACTACCAAATTTCTAAACTTTGGGGGCAAATTCACAAAAGATGTAAAGCTGCCACTGATAGCACCATAGATTAGACACCACTGCAACACTTATCTGCCCCATTCTGTGTTCTGATTGTGAAGGAATATGGTGTAGTGATATTCTGCCGTACAGCCAGATAAATCTTTTAAAATGGAATTAATTTAGTGAGGTAACATTAACCCACACAGTGCTATTCCAGCCCTAGGAAGATGACAACCTGACAAGCTTCCCTTTCACTTTATGTGGTTTCTGGCATTTGTGTTCTTGAACTCAATGTTTCCTGCAAGATCACTCATTTGTATTAAAGGGCACTGGTTTTGTGCCAAATGTACACACATTGGAAAATATTTAGAATCAGCTTCACAGAACAGAGATACTTACGTTACCAGTGCAACTTAACCGTACAATGACAATAAAGATATCTATCTATCTATACCTTTAGCAGCAAAAACAGACGTGCAATCCTTTTGTGAATTTCCTCCAAAGATTTTAGAGACAAATTCAATTAACTGACTTTTTTCCTTTTTATATTGTCATTATATTTATTGCAATATTTTAAAAACAAGTTACTAAAAGCTCAATGATTGTTACATTTTAGAACAAATAATAAAAAAGGCTTTTGACTTAAGTAGCTCAATTTGAGGATAAATGTTAGTTTTGTTAAATACTTTGAAACTGAAACTGATTTTAAAAACTGTGTGATTTGGAAAAGCAGCACTAATGTCTCTGCTGGACCTTTAACTTGATCCTCTCTTTTTTTGTCCCAAGCACTTTCGGCTGGATCTGTCGTCTGTTCGAAACTGTAGTTAATAATGTATACAAAACAAGTCAAAGTGTCATGGTGTGTTCTCAGGTGTTGGGCCCAGAGCTGAGACAGAGACACAGTGGAGATTAAAGTCAGTTTATTCAACACAAAACAAAAGAAAAAGAAAAAGGAAAATCTAAGATGCTTGCGTTAAGGGCTGGCCTGGTGAAAAAACTGGTGCAGCAGCACTGAGCCACACCTACACCACACACAGGAAGGAGGGGGCAAAGGCAGAGAGGAGGGGTGAGACAACAGAAAAGAAAAAACACTGCCACAGACACAAAGTCATTTATAAGACAGATATGTTTTGTTTCGGGTCTTAACTCTAATCTCTCTTGGTCTCTTGGTCTTCCATTGTACCTACTTTTTTTCTCTTAACACGTCTACTGTAAGTGCTACACAATGTAACACAAAGTCCCTCAGGCTTTAAAATGGGTACAGCTTTTTTATTTCACTACAATGATATTTTGCTTAACTGACAACGAAAAAAAACACCAATAAACATTCACTGTACCACTTGGCTTATTCCTTTTATTTATCACATGTTTCTGAAATGACAAGAGTAGTTGTGGTGCATGAAATACACAGTTAGATAATCAGATTCACATAGGCCTAATCATATAGTTTGTGTGGCCCTCATCACACATAGTACAGAAATTAAAAAGGGTATAACAATCCCAAGAAAGATTGTGATATGGAGAGCTCATTGCAAGTGTTGGAACTTACCGCTAAACCACTCATTCACTGAACATTTATTTTCCAACTATGAGATTTCTATTTAAATCACTTAATAGGTCGTGTTTCTCACCACAACGTTTTTAAGACAATCAAAGTGTTTTTTTGAGCTGGACGTATGCGTTAGTTCTCACCAGGTTTGTCATTTGTAAAGTAAACATTTAAACCTGATTATATAAGCACTCTAGATTAGAGCTTGTTGAAATGTGGGTACACAGCAGTTCAGTGGTTGATGTCAGACAGTGTGTTCTTATCTAAAGTAGGAAGGCTGGGCAGTGCTTGCTCATATCAGAGAACCACACCTGTTAAGATGCCATGCTTAGTGGTTTGCGTTTGCTTTTAGACAAACCAAAATTCAAATACATCAGGACGTTTCTTGCAGTGAGGATCATTTTTGATGTCTGACTTTTTAATTTCTTTAAAAAATAAATGAATTACTCTAGCCTAAGGATCCACAAATATTGACTCTTAGTGAGAACAGGTTTCTTGTCCAGTCATGCTTTGGGTTTATCTTTGTTTAATCCAGCATGTAAAAACTGTTAGCTTAAAAACACACAGACTGTTGACAGACAGGTGTTGTTAGTTATGTCCAGTATGTTGTCATTCTCCACTTAATCTCACATAAGCTCAAACACTTGTTGCGTGTAGACTTGCCTTCAATTGTCTGAACCTTTTCACGGAAATATCTCTCTTTGGTTCTTAATCTTATCTCATTATTCATCCTACTTTATTGTCAGACTGATTACTGTGACTGTCTTTTCATGAAAGTATGTGTCACAGTAAGATTAGGATAGAATACATTTAATCAATATCATCAACTTTTTATTGATCTTTTATTTGATCATATCTTGAATTTGAATGTCTTTTTGCTTGATCTCACATTCCTTCATGCTGTTAATTGAACTGTATTCCTATCCCATGTTTCCTTGTGAAATAAAAAGCTCGTGTAGGTTCATGCCCCCGTGATGGTTGCAGTAACATGGTTTTACTAAACTAATATAATTAATATTTACAGCTTGAAAAATAAAACATAACCTAAATTTACATTACGTTTTTAGTTTTTTTTTTAATCCTAACCTTTGGAGTTGTAGATCATTTCAAATCTTGACCTTAGTTTTTGCCGTGAGTGCACTTTTTTTTCCCCCATTGTCGCCACCTGCTGGACAGGAAAAATAAAATTGAAGGGGCTAGACGATTGAAGCACAAACTTGCATCGCTTTAAAAATCACAATTTGTAAATCATCGGAATACAAATTCATGGAGATATATTGGAAAAAACATCCAAACAAAAAAAAGAACATCAACAAGAGAATTTAATTAATTTCAAAGACTTGAGGTTGCATCATTGCAGTCTTTCTTGTATTACCGAGATTTGGAAAAAGTTTGAGTTCATTCTTCTCTCTGTTATTTTACTGTTTTTAAGACACCACAAAACCAACATGTTGTTAACAAGAAAATCAAAATCTCTAATCAACGTCAAATTTAGATTATGACAAAATATATCTTTGATGGAGTGCAAGCAAACCACAATGAAAGCAATACACACTCAGAATAATAAATTCCCCTTCAAGCCAACCAACACTACTTTTTGTTCCACTTAAATTTGTTTGTGAAAATAGTCGGATAGATAAACATTGTTCAACATTTCCAATGTACTTCCTATGGCATTGGGAGGGGTTGGGTGGGACAAATATTGTTTCCTTAATTGTCTTGCCCTATCATCACTGCATTCTTGATGAACACATTTTCAACAATAAACAAACATTACGCTGTGAGAACTTGTCACACAGCACAAAAACCTTAAATAATGCAGTCCTCTCACTGACGGCCTGAGATAAAGAAGAGGAATATGTAAATCCTGTAGAGTTCACATGAAAGAGAAATAGATTCAAACATATTGAACATATGGAGGTGGACTAAATATTATGTATACAAAGACTTTTATAGTTGCTGACAGCTCAAAAGTTTTGTATGATAATGGAGCTCCTGTGCTGGGCACAGATGACTTTGTCGATGTAGAGAGAGTTTGCTTTCTTCTCAATGTTCTCCTGCAGGTCCAGCTGACATCGAATCAGAGCCCTCTGCTCCTCCTCTGACCGGGACACTGCCTCGTGCAGCCTGAGAGTGCAAAGGTAAAAAGACACCTCATTATGATTCATGCTATAAGATGATTTCCTTACAGTACACATTAGCTTGCATGGTAAGAAGGTGATAGGTGATCAACATACTTTCAGTGTCTTGTTTGTGGTCTATTTGAACTAGCAGCTCATCAAACTTAAGCTGCTACTCTTTATTAAACAGGTGTTCCCTCGTACCTTTACTATAAAAGCCAGTGTGTCCAGGACTTACTTGTTGATAGAAATTGGGAGCTGGTAGACCTCGGCGAGGAGCTGGGCCTGTGCTGGATCATAGCATTGCTCCTTGCCAGGCCTCCTATGGCGCAGAGCCAGACGGCTTTGCGCCAAGGCCAAAGAATGTTCGCTCTCAGTGACAGCTACCTGAAGATCCTCTCTGATTCTCTGCTGTCCGACAATCTCAGAGAGAGTCTAGAGGGAAAAGATGGTCACTGGTCATCCTAAATCAAAGTTTTAATAAAAACTTAGCTCTTAAATGGTAAATGAAAACAATGTTTCACTCTCACTCTTTGTACAATATCTCTCACACTTTTATTTCTTATGCACCATTCATGTATTTCCTACCCTGACCAGTTGATCCTCCATCTGTCTCCTGGCTGTTTTGATCTCCTGGACGTTCAGCTGAAAGGCTGTGTTTGTTGCCTGGATCTGCCTCTGCATGTCAGTGGTGGTCTGCGTCAAGATGGACTTCACCAGGGCCTGTAAGGACTGAGAGTTGGTCTGCTGCTGCTCGGCTGTGGTTATGTGGATGTCAGAGATGTTTTCCCACTGCACTGGAGTCACTGCCAAGCTGAGGGAGGGAGAAGTTTCAGAAATATGAAGGACCCCAAAGTTTTACAGGATAAAACCAACTTTACTCAGACATCATATCATTTTCTGTTTGTTTACGGGGCAAACAGGTACATGGTGGTTCACCTCTGCATGATAGCTTGTGAGTGTTTGGATTTTTGCAGCATTTCGATGTTATGGTTGGTCATTAAGGCACATGAGTTGTCAATGCTCTGCGCCTCAAGTTTCTCCTTCAGATCTTTCTCCAGCTGGTACTTGGACGATCGATGCAATCTGGAACACAAATTAGCATATACAGAGAGATTGGATTTTCTCACCAAGTTTCAATAAAGTAACTCTCTAATTGTCTGCATACTTTTATGAGCCCCTTGATTAGGTACCAATACTAGTATCCTTTCTTTCCTCCTTACCTTATCTGCTCAATGATCTGCTCTACCACATGCTGCAGAACGACCTCCACTCCCTCTATAATCTCCCTCTCTTTCAGGAGCTCTGTGTACACATCATCATGACGTCTCTCAGACGGGAAACGTTTCGTTCTGCAGACCATAGAAGAGAAAAAGAGTGTCTTCCTTTGATGCATAGTACACAGGGTTTAACCAAACATATGGAACACTGAATGTGACATCTCATCATATTTCATGGGATCCATGGATATAGAGTTGTTTCACAAAGTTGGTGATGGGTGATTTTATAATCTCTGATCTAGCTAAATAGGTATCGTTTTTATGGAATTTGGTTCATCATTATTTCAAAAGAGCACGGTTCTTAAAGGCCCTGTGAGGAGTTTTGAACTGGCTGAGAAACAGACTGAAAATGATACCGATGCCTCTTTATGACCTTCAATAGCAAACAATGCCATCAGCAACAACACTGACACCTTCTCTGTTGTCATTTTTAATGCCTGAAACCACCCTGAGGGGGCAGGTGTCAGACCAGATGATGGACATCTTGCTTCAGAAACAGCCTTTATCGACTGTTTTCATGGAAAATAATCACATTGCCTGATAAAGTTGACTGTTAAAAGACAAAAGGATGAGGTTTTTGTTGAAAACACGACTTTTTCAAATAAAGGACAAGAGATAAGAGGTATCACTTTGTTCACAAGGGGGCGCCAGAACCGATACAAAACAAAAGTTCCTCACAGCAGCTTTAAATGTGCAAATATTTGACATAGCCTGGATTTTGTTGTTTTAGGGGAACATTTTAAATTCATAGTTTATTTTATTTAGAACTACCAGAAACATAATTTAATTTTTTTTTGGATGAATAAACTGGACATTAAATGAAACTCTTGTTTCCTGGTGGTCTGGGCTCCAGTTAGAACCATAAATCTATCACATTCTTGTTTTTTGAGATCCCCTGCCCCACGTCCGGTCTCACCTCTCCTCTAGGCAGAGAATGGTAACTCTCAGAGGCTCTTTGCAGGCCTCCAGTGCTTTTACCACTCTGCTCTGCAACACTAGGAGGTCATCAATCCCCACATTAATCTCCTCCAGCCTCAGCTCCAACTCCTTCTTCAGAAACTGTATGTCTCTGATCCGCTGATCTAAACAGCAGAAGATAAAGAAAAAGAACAACAGTCCACCTCTGTAGTTGTGCAACATTTCTTTCTCCATTTCTGCACAGAGACCAGCTTGATTCATCGTATTCCTTCTCTTACCAAGTTGCTTGGTGTCATCACTTTGCATTCGTTTACATGCTTTTTCGGTTTCCAGGATCAGCCTCCTGCATCCTGCTCTGAAGAGCTCACAATGGTTCCGCATGACCTCCATATTTTCGAGGTTGGGCACAGCAGCCCGTTGGAGACTATGATGCAGGACAGACATTGTTCTCCGCTGCACTGACAAACAGGAAGTAAGAATTTAGATGAAGTAACAGGTAGAAAAATGGCAGCCTTTTGATAGATAGATAGATAGATAGATAGATAGATAGATAGATAGATAGATAGGTAGGTAGGTAGGTAGGTAGGTAGGTAGGTAGGTAGGTAGGTAGATAGATAGATAGATAGATAGATAGGTAGGTAGGTAGGTAGGTAGGTAGGTAGGTAGGTAGGTAGGTAGGTAGGTAGATAGATAGATAGATAGATAGATAGATAGATAGATAGATAGATAGATAGATAGATAGGTAGGTAGGTAGATAGATAGATAGGTAGGTAGGTAGCTAGGTAGATAGATAGGTAGATAGGCAGGTAGATAGATAGATAGATAGATAGATAGATAGATAGATAGATAGATAGATAGATAGATAGATAGATAGATAGATAGATAGATAGATAGGTAGATAGATAGGTAGGTAGGTAGGTAGCTAGGTAGATAGATAGGTAGATAGGCAGGTAGATAGATAGATAGATAGATAGATAGATAGATAGATAGATAGATAGATAGATAGATAGATAGATAGATAGGAAGATAGATAGATAGATAGATAGATAGATAGATAGATAGATAGATAGATAGATAGATAGATAGGTAGGTAGGTAGGTAGCTAGGTAGATAGATAGGTAGATAGGCAGGTAGGTAGATAGATAGATAGATAGATAGATAGATAGATAGATAGATAGATAGATAGATAGATAGGTAGATAGATAGATAGATAGATAGATAGATAGATAGATAGATAGATAGATAGATAGATAGATAGATAGATGTTGACAGCTATGATTTCCTACAAAGAAACTAGCAAGTGATACCATTAGCCCTGAAGTAAGCCAGCCAGCTACCCAATTTCCAAACTAACCTTAAAGTCGTGTTGCCTCTCTTTACTCGTTAGAAAGACAATGCATAAAAACAGGAACATATTGTCATTGAACATACCTTAATATTTCGCTTAAACCCCCGGGTCTTCAGCCCCTCGGTCGAGATTAAATGCAACCAAACAAATGGTTTCCATGGCACACGACCAACACGGAGGCGGTCCGTTTTCCTCTTTAGCCAATCAAAGAGCTTCACGATGCCTACATGTGATCGACTCACCCTGGACAACAATTTATGTTATCATTGAAAAGTTACAATAAACCTGAAGCAGGGTCAACGAGATTTAACCCTTTGTTTGGAAGTAGTGAACTACTAAATACACTAATACTATGATCATAGTTTAATACGGGAGAGGATTAGGGAAAAAAAATTTAAGGTAAACTTTTTTTTAAAATTATTGTTATTCAGAGAAAAAAGTCAGAATTCTGAGAATTTTCTGTCTGATTGTGATTGTGAAAATAAACTGTAGTATCCAGGAAGGCCAATTCATCTGAAGTTATTGTGTGTTTAAGTTTGATCTTTGGATGGAGTTGATTTAGAACCGCTATAAAGGAGTGGAAGGAGTCGACGACGTCAACGGTCCAAACACCGAAGATGACGTCAAGATAACTACTTCTGGCAAAGGCGGAATGTTCTCAGTCTGCAAGGTAGATGTAAGCGTATGAATATGTCCTCCACATAGCACACCAGCAAACCTGTAGGAAATATTTGCCGCTAAATTGAAAGTCGTTTCTGGTCAGAGTAGCCTGAGGATTTCCTCATCAGGACCCCGGGGGTCAGGTGATTGGAAGATGGCCTGCCTGATAGCTGCCAGACCCAGGTGTGTTTCATGAATAGGATTATGAATAGGCTTAGCGCTATTATTAGGGTTAGGGTTATGAATAGGGTTAGGGCTATGAATAGGGTTAGAGTTAGGTTAAGGGTTATGAATAGGGTTAGGGTTATGAATAGGGTTAGAGTTAGGTTTAGGGTTATGAATGGGGTTAGGGCTGGGTTAGGGTTATGATTAGGGTTAGGGTTAGGGTTGGGGTTAGGGTTAAGGTTATGGTTTTGAATAGGGTTAGGAGTTAGGAGTGAAGCTGCATCCTCTCCAGGTTTTACATTGGATTTTGTGCTAATTATTGCAGGTTACTCTAGCTTTGTGTCTTATTGTAGAGAGGAGCTGTCAGCACCTCCACTCTCTGCTGCAATAGTTGTGATCTTGAGCTGATGAGTTCATTTCCACATGGCTGAAAGCGAATGAAACTCTTCCTTAAGATTATTTTGAAACTCAGACTCAACCGATTATTGGTCAGATAGTGAAGTTTAACCAGAAAGATAAAAATAAAAGTCCCAGTTGGAAGTTTAAAGGTCTTTAATGGTCCAGTCAAACCCTCTCTTAAAGCACCAAGCATTGCAGCCATTACTATGGTTTTGTATAACATATCAAATTGAGTCATTCATGTGTTGATTTTCTGTCATGTATATACAATGTTTTAGAGTAACTCTGAAATCAATAGTATTACAATGTAGAGTATAAGAGTATTTATATGTTTATTACTTATCACACTTCATCTTGGGCAGTGAAGATGCAGGTGGGGAAAAATTAAGTAGCTCTAAATGGTTAAAGCTGCTGCCAACAAACTTATTCAATTGGTCACTTGATCTCAGCCTCTCAACACCACATATAGCTACAAAAGAAACGTTTTTTTTTCACAGCATTACAAGATACTACTCATAAATAGCATTAAAAAAAGCATAGTCCATTTGAAAAATAAATCTAGTCAGCTGTCAGAGTCATATGGATTCATACAGACATCTGGATTCGGGATCTGGACCTGTATATTTTAGATGATCACGCAGGCCGCAGATTGCAGTTAACTTTGTGTACGCCAAGGCATTATGGCTGCCACTCATCATCAGCTTCAGTTCGGTTCATCCTCAAATATGAACTGTGAATTTAAAAAAAGGCAGAGGCAGAGCATTGTGTGCTCTTTTGAGGTATCACTTAATACACTAACACAAGGTGACAAAGCAAGTGAAGGCTCATTGGCTCCATGTCTAAGGTTATGCTGTATATTTGAAAACACTTGCCACATGAGTGTTTTTTTTCCCCTGCTAAAACTTAGAAAGGATGGCTCATTCATTCAGTTTTTTAACTATATACAAGAAAATAAGTTCATTTCATTCATCATTTAACTGTTTCAGCCTTTTTTTGATAATTCAGACACCTGACTTTTTCAGTATTGAAATGTTTATGAATATTTGCCTTCACTGTTAATGAAAAAGGCATCAGTCAACAGTCACTTTGTACCACTGATAATACATTTTATTGGTGTATTTGTGATAAAATGAAGAAGAATAAGGTACTGAGTAGTTGTAGAGTTGGACCTTTTAAATTAGAACATGCAGGATGTTTAGATTTTCAGTTACTTTGCCACGTTTTAATCTATGAAAAAATAGATTTCATTGTTCAAAAATCCATTGTTACATTTATAAATTTGTTATTATCGCCCTGTTATCATTTAAACTCTGCAGTTGTTGTAAAAAAGCTCCCCTACTGGTTGATCGGAGAACTGCTGGAGAAATTCTCCCAGTTCATTCACAGCGAGCTTCTCCACCCGGTTCTCCTCTGTGTTCCTGGCTGCTGCCGCACCACTCTGAACGGGTCTGTCATTGTTGTCCACACAGCAGTAGGCATTCCACAGGTAGTCTGGGATATTGACCCGCCTCATATTGTTTTTAATAATCCAGTTGTCTGCTGAGGGAATGGCACCAACCAGCACATAGGCCTTAGAGCACTTCTCCCTGAACAGGTCAGTGAGCTGGGACTCGTGGATCCTCCAGGCGTTCTGGTTTAGCTTGGGGTTCTGAGGAACCACATTGGTCAGGGTGAAAGTGGCGTTGCGGCTGGGAACTGAAAGACAGAACAGAGGATCGAGTTTGGATAAAAGCATGTTGAGGTGAGGAAAAAAGGACAACCAAGATGTGTCTGAAAGGCGTCAGTTTTGCTCAGTGATTAAGTTACAAATGTACAAAGGCTATAGTCATAAAGTCCCCACCCTCTCTCCTGATTTCCTGCTCCATCAACTGTCCTATCCTCTCTAAATGAAGGCATACAAGCCCCAAAATATAACAACAACAAAAAAACATCCATGTTAGATATATTTATGTCTGGGTTGAAATATTAATTAATTATTCTGTGCATATTGTGTCCAGTTCTGATGCACGCAGTGGTGGGCAAAGTCAGCTTCATTACTTAAGTCAAAGTATAGATACTCCTGGTCAAATATTACTCCACTACAAGTGGAAGTTGTTCCGTCAAATTATTACTTGAGTTAAAGTACTGAAGTACTTGATTTAAAAAATACTTATATTCAAAGAAAAAATCTTTGTATTTTCACAATACATAAGTGCAGTCAAGAATACATAGGAGTACATCCGGTTACATCATGTTTATCTAGAAACCATTACTTTAAATCTCTAAAAACTATACCATGGAATAAAAACAGCAATTAAGTTACTCCATGCACAGACAACTTACTTTGAAATGTTCATCTGGAATGAAACAAATGTTACGTAGCTCAACACGCTTTCTCAGGACGAACTGGAAGTTTGTGTATGTTTGGGCAGAGTGGGAAACAGAGATAACTCTACAAAAGACACATATCATTCTTCATTTTAAAAACCTCTAACACGGGCTGAAGATATGGCCTGCCTGATCAGAGTTAAATTTGCTCTGGGTTTTCTCCACATTCCACTGTGGAGATGCACGATATACAAGTATGGCTAAACCACTGAGACAAACAGAACTACACGAACACATTTTACTGTCCTAGGATCAGATTTCAGAAAAGAGAAGCAAATTCATGAGCTGACTTCAAAGCAAAAGTAGTGAGTAACTATAGAGCATCGATAGAAACGTAGTGGAGTAAAAAGCACAATAATTTTCTTCTGAATGTAGTGGAGTAAAAGTAATACATTTCCCCAAACAATAATACTCAAGTAAAGTACAGATACTCAAATAATGCAGTTAGGTACAGTACTCAATTAAATTTACTTTGTAACTGTCTGCCACCGGATGTACATGAAGTTCTACACTGAGGGGTAACAGGCCCATACAGGGCCTTAATACCTGTGGGATCTTCTGGAAGTTGGTAGTTTTGATAGACGTGTGCTTGTCACTAATTCATGCCTTCTTATGAATTCTTAACCACAACAGCAATTGAATAAATAAAAAAGCAAAATCAACACTCTGAACAGTTTTACTCAGTTCTCAGCTGATATCTATGTCTGGTAACTTCTGCCACCTACTGGCCTCACCCACAAAATACTACCTCAACCCTCAATACCTGCATGGTGTCCGTTGGGGTTGAGGTGACCACGATCGAAGCCAGAGTGTTTGTAGTCCTCATTCAGAGCCTGTCTCTCTCCTTGGTAGATCCCAGGGTAGTCTTTCCCCAGCCAGTAACCATCCTTCATCTCTGCTTGCCATGTCATGTTAACCAGCTATAAAGCACACCACAAACTCTCAGAGTTAAACACACAAAGGTTTTCACTGGCTAAATGCCTGGAGCTGTCCTATGAAGTCAGACATGGTGGTAATATGGATCATTTCAGTACTGTGGATGCACATAAACCATAGAAACTAATGTGTCACTAACCTGAGGCTCTACAAACCACCTTTTCTCTCTGCCTCCTCCATTGCTGGGCTCAAACTGATATGCAGCGTACACAGCAATGCGATTGTTGGTGTCATACATCGTGGCAAAGTGGTACCTGGAGGTGTAAAGATTCATTACCGTGATTTGAAGACTTGTGCTGAGAAGAAGTGAGGAACAAGCGAGCATGGAGGGATAACACATAGGACATTCACTAAACTGTGCTGAGGTAAATAAAGTGACAGTCCATTCTTTTGTTGAAAGCCATGTGTGTTTTTGTTGGTCATATAAAGGCATCAGTATTAATTTCAACTTGTTTCATAACCCACCAAAAAATCTTAACAAAAGCTTTATTCATAATTGCTTTAAATGATAAAATAATTTCATTTGAATAAAACTTAATCCCTGTCGTTCCTTGTGCTGGAGTATTTTTTAAAGTGTTTTTTTTTTCCTTTTCTCATAGTCAATCAAAAATTAAGTTTTGATATTTATCTGAAAACACCAAGCTTTGTCTTAGGCAGACATCTATATCCCACTCTCAGTCTTTTCCTCACCTGTTGACAAAGCGCTGACAGAGACGAGCAGCACCGGGTGTAGAAGCCCCCCACTCCGGCACCTTCTCTTTATAGAAGTACTTCATGCATTCTGGTACATCCTGAGATAAAGAATAACAAGAAAACACAGCCTTCTAAGCCTTCTACTCCCCCAACACACACATATACAGATTTAATCTTTCTTTAAGCTTTAGAATAAAGTAGATTAAAGACACAAACCTCAAAACGTTCCACAACATCTGCATGAGCAGAACAGAGGAGCGAGAGAAATGCACACAAAGTCACCAAGGTTTGCATCCTGGTAAAAACCTCTGGAACTGATGGTTACGAACCACCCTATAGAGCAAAAACAAATATAGAAGACATACTCTACCAGTCAAAAGTTTGGACACACCTTCTCATGCAATGTTTTATTTATGTTAATTATTTTCAACATTGTAGATTCATACTGAAGACATCAAAACTATGAAATAATCTGGTTTGGCCATAATTTGGATTACAACAGTAATCAAATTGAGCTATCCAATGTGTACTACCTCTGAACAACACAACTGATGGTCTCAAACACATTAAGAAGGCAAGTCATTCTACAAATGAACTCTTGACAAGGCTTATGTCAATTAGAAACCATTCCAGGAGACCACGTCATGAAGCAGACTGAGAATACTAAGAGTATGCAAAGCTGTCATGAAGGAAAAAGGGGGCTACTTTACAGAATCTAAAATATAAAACATATTCTGCTTTGTTTAACACTTTTTTGTGAATTAAATAAGTCCATGTATGTTCTTTCATAGTTTTGATGTCTTCAGTATTAATTTACAGTGTTTCAAATAATTAAAATAAATAAAAACTGTTGAATGAGAAGGTGTTTCCAAACTTTTGACTGGTAGTGTAACTATAGATAAAATGAATATGTGTTGTTGTGCTCGAGGTAATATGTGTATGCTGAAACAGCTTAGGCCTCCTCGAGGAGAAAGATCAGTCTGTTTGTACCATCTGTGTTTGAATGTGTGTGTTTCCACTCACCTGCTGGTGCACCTGTTTGCTTCCAAGGTCCACCACACGGTCAGAGCACAGACCGGCTTTTATATGTGACTTCTCTTCACCTTTTACCTCGAACACTGTTGGCTTTTATCTGAGCTCATGTTCACACGTGATATCTGTGTGGGATGGTGCAGAATTGAATCACCACAAAAACTGTCCAGAAGGAAATCCAAAAGACTGAGAGTCAATGAATGAAATACAAATATAGAAAATGCCAAAGTCAGCATTGCAAACTAATGGATCCCTCTGGAATTGTGTATGATGTCAGATAACAACCCTTATGTTGAGTATGACGTGAATACTGTTGTAAAAAGTAAAGAGAGGCTGTTTCTTCAGCGTGCTGTCAACTGACTTGCCTGACACCATGTTTTCAGACATAAGAAATAATACTTCATAAATTGTCAGTCTTGTTATCAATGATCAATGGTACTCCTTAAAATTACTTCTTAAATTCTTGTTCTATTTATGAATTATCTATTTCTGTTATTTTATATATTTTGAATATATGTCTTTGATTAAATTAAATTAAATTTATTTAAATTAAATTAAATTTAATTTAATTAAATTAAATTTAATTTAATTTAATTTAAATAAATTAAATTTAATTTAATTTAATTTGATTTAATTTGATTTGTTGTAACCTGATTAGTAGGTTGATTTAATGACACAAAATCTGTGAAAAATTATCTTGTATGACAACTCAAAGACTGATTTGGGATCCACAACAGAAATGACCTGTATGTTAACTAGTTGTAAGTAGCTTCACCTTTACCAGCCGTAGTATTAAAGACATATGTGTATAGGTGCATCCAAAGTTATAATCTATATCAGAAAATAATCTTTATGAAAAAAAACATATAATCCTTATACTTACTTCACGGTTGTTTCATGTGCTGCCCTTTTTACGCCACTTGTTTTAAGGCCTGCTGTGAAAATCACTTCATGAAATCAAGCTGTGTAATTCTAGAGAATTTTCCACTCCCTGGAAACAAGATCACTCTCCACATTGACTGTGTGTCAGTCAGGGATTTGCAGCTACAGCTTGTGGTGATTAATCTAAATGGGTGTTTCAATACATCAGACAACAGTCACTTTTCAAAAAAGTCCTGTGATGTTCATCTCTGTTATCTGAAACCAAGTTCAGCTCCTGAATTATTAAAAACATGATTTTTGCTGATTCACTCCCAGTCTCCCACAGCAGCTTTAGGTTAGGTAACACCCAGATATCTGTTCATGTGTCGTTTTTCCCACGAGCACAGGCTCACATGCTCTCACATGCTGAGCTCCGTGCTCTTCATCTCACTTTTACTTACAGTTATTGTGACAATTCCTGGAGGAATTTCTATATTTAACTTTTCCACATGTCCAGTGAGGTCGGGAGGTCATGTTGGAGCTGTGTTATTTCAGCTGGTAAGCAGATCTGTAATCGCCTCAAGGAAACATCAGTAAACTGGAGACCTTCAAAACTAAAGCATAATACAAAACTCTATCACTCCACTCTCAGTTCTTCCACTACATTTACTTACATACTAATACGCAAGCCCCAATTACTTTTAGCATAAGGCTTGTTTATATAAATTAATTGCCATTAAAATATGATGCTTTGTTATGAAGTGCTACTCAGTAAATTATACTGAGTGAAGGAAAATTATCAGCAAGTTGATTCTGGCCATGTTTCATGCAAAGGCCAGCAAATGTCATGTTGGAGGAATGTGTTTAATTTGCATCTCACATTGGAAGCCCTTAGTGGGATTTGAATCCAGAACCATCAGACTGTAAGGTAGCAGCCCTGTACAACACACCACAGAGCTGCTTAGCAGTGCAGGCTTTTTTATTTTTTTCATTCCAACATTTTGTTGTATCAGTTTAAAAGCACAGCTCAACCATTGTGAGGAAAGTTTTTCTTTTCCATCACACATTGAGGACTTGAACCCATGACGATCAGACTGAAGGACAGCAGCAATATCCACAACACCACAGAGCTGCCTGGCAGTAATTGCTTTTTTTAATCTTTTCATTCCAACATTTTGTTGTCGTAATTCAAAAGCACAGCTCAACCACATTGTGAGGAAACTGTTTAATTTCCATCTGGTAAAAAGAAACAGTTTCCTCTAAAGGTGGTTGAGTTGTGTTTTTAAACAACTAAAACAAATTGGTGGAATGAAAAGACCGAAAAAGGCAATCACTGACAGGCAGCTCTGTGGTGTTGTGGATGTGACTGCTGCCTTACGGTCTGATGGTTCAGGGTTCAAATCCTACCTCCAGGACCCGGAGGCTTTCAGGTAGGATTGTAGTCTCTTACCCCTAACACTGACTCTGAGACTCTCCCCTGAGTCAAGAGACTGCAGCCCTATAAACCAAAACCTCATGCCACAAGTCAAGCTTCTTCCCCCATGTGCCAATCCTCATTAACAATGCCCGGCCTCACCCTCACATCCCACCTGGCACAGACTCTTATCTAGCCCCAGAACCTCTTAACATTACAGAAATCAGACTCTTTGGGTATAATTAACATAATAATATTTCTCTATGACTTCTGTCATTGTTTTTGCACCACAAAACCAAGACAAATTCCTTCTATGTAAACCTAGCAACAAACTGGAATCGTATTCTGAAATGAAAAGGATGAATCCATCGTAAAATAATTTTGTGTTGCTGTTTTATACAAATGTATTAAAAACTAACACCACCAATATGACCCACAAAAGGAAACCACAACCTGCATGAACCTGACTTATGATTTAAAATGAACTACAATAAAAGTGTAACACCCACAGGGGATATTTGTCTTCCTCTTGAATTTTAAACCTTCCCTAATTCTATTCAATGTAAAGGACTCAATAGGTTTCTCAGAAGTAACTATTCTTTTAAGTGAACATTATTAAAATCCATACCACTGATTAACTTTTTCAAACCACAAACCACAAGTAGATGCTATTGAAGTGGTTTTGCTATCAGCTGCTTGGCCATTGTTTACTTCCGCTTTCCCAAACCGAAAAGCAGCACGGCCCAGAACAGTCACTACATACTACCTTAAAACACAGTATGCAGCATGCAGCTTGCAGAACTCTTCAAAATAAGTTTACTCTATTGGCATATCTAATCTCTTTGCTGATTTTGTCTATGCATAATTAGTAATTCCTTAGTCACTGTGGTATCACTCACTCGCCTTATTTTTGTAGCGTCACTCTGACACTGATATTTGCCCAGTGGCAGAAGTGTCACACAGTGACAAACACACACACATATATATATATATATATATATATATATATATATATATATATATATATATATAAATAGTCAATATTTATGCTGATGGTTTCACTTGTTTTTTAAGATCATAGAGAGCAACAATTATTTCAGTCCATTTAGTTAACATCTTAAATCCCCAACAATGACTGTAATGGTGCAACTGTTGCCCAAAAAAGTCCTCTATTGTAGAACCTGCTGTTGTCTCACTGCGCTTCATTCTGATGCCTCACATCCAATAATTGATTTCCTTCAGCTCCAGCCATCCTCAGTTAAGTCACGTCCCAAAACAATTTTTTTAAAGAGTAATCAACAACTTTACTTAACATGATGACATGTCAACATATTAACTGCACATTTTGAGCAAATCACATGTAGTGTGTGTATGATTATCATTCATGATTGAAGATTTATGTGTTGGTGCAAAATATTCATGGCAGAAATTTAACCTGCATAAAATAACCATCACGTTTAATAACCATCCAATTAAAGATCCAAGGCACATGGCATTCTCATTTTGATATTAACACCCTGCTGCTTTAAGACGGTTAAAATGTGTATATGTTTAATCTTATATAATGAAACACTTGTCATGGTAAAGACTTGAGTAATGATACAAATTGACAAACTGCTCTCTTTGTTGGCATGTCGTTGCTAAAATATGTCCTCATATGAAATATGAGTACTGCTGTTGTCGTACAGCCAAATCAGCCGGGGTAACAGTCTCTACTACTAGGTAGTCCTTCCAAATTGAGAAGCCAGTTTATAAACAAAGAGTTCATGGAAGATGCACAGCCTCAAAACTCATGACAATCTGACAATGGGTTTTCCTATAGGCTTTACTGACTACAAAGTCATATTGTCAATTGAATCCTTTCTGAATGAAAAAATGTGGCCAACTAAAAGTATGAGAGCATCAAATGAAAAGAGTATTTAGGCTGGTGGATTGCATAGAAAACACAGAAAACATCAGGGGTATGATAAAGAGAGGCAGGGCTTTATTTTATCAGCTTTGTATTTTCCCATTACTCTGCTGACATTCATTTCTTATGTTTACTAATCAGCATAAATCTCATCGTACGTTATGGCACCACAGACTGAGTGTGCTGAGGGTCATTGCTTTATTATGATGTGAAGCAAATTAATGTTTAATTAATGATGGTTCACTACTCTGTTTTTTTTTTTCTCTTTTCAGATTTAAATGTCTAAGAGATGCAGAGAGGGACAAGGGTTAGCAAAAGGGACTACGAAAATAATTGACAAACAGAGCTAGTATTAGATTTGTTAAACTTAGGGTAGCTGTTTCTTTAAAGGGATGTAAACTAAGAAAGAATACATAAAACTTGTGAAACGATGGGCATTTTTAATCATTTTTAATTTATTCACCAATTTTTTTCATTAACTAATTGTAAACTGCATTACCTCTGCATGTGTTTCATTGACAGACTGATGTTGCACGGTTAAAGTGGGTGATACTTTATTTGTATTTGGTCAGAACTCCTGTTGTTGCTTATGTCTGCCTCTAGGTTGCAGTGTTGAATTGTGATTTCAAGTTCACCTCAGAGCTCTGTCACTCCTTCTGAACACTATTGCAATGCAGATTATTCAGGTGTTCATCTACCTGGAAAAAACTAATTCCACAAACTGATGATCCAATCATTGATCGGCTTTGTTATCAGCACTCAAAACAAGTAAATTACAGTTTTGTCTCGACAGATGACTTCAGAGCCATGCAACACCTTCAAAGTGAAGACTGTGGCAGACAGTCATTGAATGTGACACCCTGAATGACAAGAGAAAGTAGTGAACTGACGCTGTGGTGTTTTTTTATCACGTCTTTCATGTTTTTGATTTGGCCCAGAAGTTAATTTGAGTGGACTGCGTCTTTAATTGACTCGAGTAGCGCTTTGTCGCTGAAAAAGATCACAGGGAGTTGGGTTCCCCAGACGCAGATTTAGTCTAATCCTTGACTCAAAAGCATCCTCAGTTGCTGTCTGTCAATGAGAGGGAACCCAAAGAGGTTGAACAGGAAACTGTAAGTGTGAAGGATTGTAGACCAGGAAGCTTTAAAATCACTCTTTAAAGGGGCTGTGAGCTGTGTTTTTGAACTCACAGTGCTAGAAAAGCTTCTTGCAGCTCCTGAAGACCTTTTGCTTTGATTTACATTGATCCAGGTCATCTGATTGATCAGCTGGTTAGAATGTTAATTAACCAACGTGATTGTTAATGGCCTTTGGGCTCTGGTTATATTGATCCAATTTGGGTAATGAAGATTATTGTTGTTATTGGGTACCTTTGTTAAGTATTTCGGTTTTAAATTTGTGGCTGGATGTGGACAAAATATTGAAGATTCATTGATTTACATTACACCTGTTCAGTTATTTTGTGGACCTGGAGACCCCGGGTCTCTAACAAAACAGATTGGATTGAATCAGATTGAAATAGATTGCTTGATACTCGAGACTTTTCCTTCTTTTGTCAAAATTGCTAATGAAGAGGATTTTGAACTTACCTTACTAGTCTTGTTTGGGGTCTCTAAAAATAAATAAATAAAGATTAGTTATAATTTTGATAAATACAGTGCACATTAATTGTGTTTGTATGAGTAGTTTGTTGACAGTATTGTGTATGCAGTGGTAGGTTTAGGAAAAAGTAATTGTTGAGCCTAACCTTGGTGTATAATGTTAAACTGGTTGCTTTATTTGAATTTGGAGCCAGCTACCTGGGCACACGTCCACGTCCATCAATTGTTAATTACTGGCGTTACTTTTTTTCATTGCCTTTTAATGTGGAGGTTAATTAGAAAACCAGTTATAGAAACCTTTACCTTCCTTACCATTTGCTTTTCTTTAATGTCATCATTTTCATGTTATCACACTGCTGACACATCAGTAACATATACATTTTTCAATCGACCCAGGCCACCACTGCTACCTAGCCTTGCAGTGTATCACAACATCATGTAGTGAGTTGCTTTAAATGTTTTACATTTCAGAGGCATAAATTAGATCTAAACCAAATGATACTGGACTGATTTGCAGTTAAGAACCTGATGATCAATTCACTAAACTTGTTTATTTTTTATAGATTGTCTGTGGGCTTTTTCATGCCTTTGTTGAGAAGGGGACAGTGGATAGAGTGAACAACAGGGCAGAGAAAGTGGGGAACCACCAAGCTGCATCTTATGATCATGAAAAAAGAAGGCATTGTGGAAGTGCTACAAGCCGCAGTTCCCAGAGTGTCCACTTGAGACTGGCTCCAAAAGGCCAAAAGGTCTCATTAAAACCGATGTAAAGACGCCCATTTCTACCACAAAACCCTGTTTACACCCTAGTACAAAAATCAGTTTTGGTCTGATTAGCTTTTTTTCTATTTGGTCACATTGTACAAGGGTACATTTTCTTAGAAACCATTTGTTTTGAATATATGAAAGTTACGAGTTTTGCATAATTAGACGTAATTAGGAGCACTACTGACTTGGCTGACAGGTGGGCATATTGTAGCTGTTAGCCAGGAGGCTAAAAACCTACCTCAACTCCACCTCTTTGCCTCTTGAAAGGCTGACCAAAAGTTAGGTTGAGTCAGCATTTTCAATATGGCGACCGCCATTACGGGGCTTCAAAAAGGGGCTTCTCTGTGTCACTGAGACTACATCCATGTTTTGTCAATGGGAAGGGCAAAGGGCTAATGGTGGAAGTCAAACCCGTAGCTGCCCCCTCAAGGAATCCAGCCTTTGTAGAAGAATGTACAATGATTTATATTACTCTCTACATGCAAACAGTATTTTAATGTTTTCTTATTTTGTTGCTTTTATAAATTGTGTCCTCATTGTTCGTTGTAGAATTAAGTGTTATCACAACAACATTTTTTACATAATATTAATCTCTGCAAGAACATTTTTGACAGCAAAATGAGCTGGCAAATAGTTTGAGGCCCAAAACATGGTGTGAGTAAAGCAAATGTCCATTCTGTTTCAGCTGAAGAAGCTCCTTTAACTTGTCCTTACTCTGGTTTCTAACTCTTTACATGAATGTCTTTACGAACACAACAAAGTCAATATGATGCTGGTAGTAAAAACATGCAGAGTTCTGATAGTCCATGTGTTTCATTAAAGATGGTCTAATTGTGTTTTCGTGCAGGTCTGGAGGGGTCTGCATGAGGCCTGAAGCAGCTCTTGTTGGCTCTGACTGCAGTGCTGCTGAGGAGGCAAAAAGGTGAGACTGCATCTTTCCACACTCTTACCTCTCGCTCTGCTCCAAGGACAGATGGCCAGACACACATCTCAGCCCAGACAGAAGAGGGAAAGAGAGGAATTCAATCACACAGCTCTCCCCCCCAACTCCAACCCCCCAACCCCATTTCCCAATATCTTCTTTCCCTCCAGTCCTCCCCCACTCTCCCTTTATCATTTTCTCTCATTCTTTTTTTTCATCTTTTTAAGTCGCTTCATTTCAGATGCATTCATACATTTCCAATATCTTTATGTATGAGTCTGTCTCCCCCTCTCCCTTCCTCCAACTCCCACCACCCCTTGTCCCCTTCCTTCACTCCTTTCTTCCCATACTCTCCCTTTCTCCTTCCCTCCATCTTCCTCTTCCTCTCTCCTTTACCTTCCTCCCTGTTTTCTTTCCTTCTCCTTCCCTATCTTCTTCCCACCTTCCCTCTCTCCATCCCATTACTGTAATCCATCACTCTTCCATCAGCCACCATGCAAACAGGCCTCCTGGTTCCCATAGCAACCACCTCCGGCCCGGCAGTGCGCAGCCCCTCTCTGATTGGCTGGCAGAGCCCAGGCAGTCTCAGTCTGTCTGGTAGATGTGGTAATTGGCTGGGAAGTCATACACACACACACACACATGCACACACACACATACACACACACACACACACACACACACACACACACACACACACACACACACACACACACACACACACACACACACACACACACACATACACACACACAAACTACATACACAATGTATAGTATCCCCACATTGGCATAAGTATGCACATCCTTGCACATACACAGAAACACACACACACACACACACACACACACACACACACACACACACACACAAAATCACACTTACTCTGGCCCTAAATACATATACATACACATTCTTTTGGGTGAATGGAAAACACACACACACACACACACACAAACACATGCACTCACACACACACACACACATGCACACACACACACACACATTGCATACACATCCTCAGAGATATGAAAGGGAGACTGGGGTCAGAGTAATGAAGCTCATAAGAAGAAAGCGGCTTCAGGCTGTGTGTGCATGTGCATACTGTACAGTGTGTGTATCTGTGTGTATATGTATGTGTGCGCATGTCTAAATGTGTGTGGCATTCATGTGTGGGTTTCTGTGTGCACAGGATGGCAGTGGGTTGGGGGTGCTGTGCAGGATTTTGGATGGGTTGGAGCTCTGCCAAAAGATGGATGAAGGAGTTTTTTTTTTTTGGAGCATATTGTTAAAAATACCTATATTCCCCCAAGGAACCAAGTCTGCACTGGTTTTCAGTTTTTCTGGCTCCTGGAAGGAAGCAGGTACATGTTGGGGGGGGGGGGGGGGGGGATTGTTGATCAGCTTGACTTCACCCTGCTGCTGTTGCTCAGCCAGGTCTGGCCAACACGGCAGCTATGATGAATGTCTCATCTCCAGGAATACATCACAAATAGCAAAACTGTACCTGCCCTGAATAGCAAAGTGTGTTCTCTTCCACGCTGTTGTTCAAAAACAATTGCACACGACGGGGCTCTTTTGTCCCTCCATTCGCAGTTGTGCAGGCCAGCTACAGCAAAACAATGCTGTCTCTTAATCTTTTGTCAATTCATAGTCTTCCTTTTTTAAACGTGTGAAGAGGTCAGAATATTTTTGGAGAGCGCTGCAAAAACAGAAAAAAAGGAGTTGTAGTGAAAGCGTTTTAGCCGCAAAGTGTATTTAAATTGGAAATGATAATTAGTTATTCAGGGTTTGAAGGCTGACTTTGAACATGCTGCTTTGATAGATTTTTATCTGCCCGGTGAGAAGAGGAAAAGATGGTTTGTGTTGGCTTCAGCTCCGAGCACACAAGTGTAACTGAGAGCGAGGGACGAATCGTTAGGGCTGGAAAGTCCTCCCCCGAAAAATGTCTAAACTGACTGGTGAGTTGTCCTAGTTGGCAACAATACAGACAACCAGACGAGCAGACAGACCGACTGACTACTGTCCAAAAAAACACAAAGTCAGTGATTAATACCCCAGGAAGCAGAGCAAACAAATGCACATGCACGTACACACACAATGTCAACAAAACAGCACAGATCGTTTTTCAATCTCATCATTTTAATGGAAAAAAATGAGTCGAGGGAAGAGAGAGAAAACTGGGTAAATTGAGAAAGTGGGATGAATTCACAGAGAATGACTGACAGCAGTTATGACAGCATTGTGGTCAGTCCACATTTCAAAGCATTCCCAGGTACCAGAAAGAGAAAAAGAGAGAGTGAGAGAGAGAAGGAGAGAGAGAGGGGGGAGGGGGGTAAAAAATGTCCAAGAAGATTTCATCTTCCTCCAAAGGTAAAAAATACAAATGAAAAACTCATCTTTATCCAGTGTTGTTTACAACAGACAATTACGTTGAAAAAATGCAAAGATTATAAACAAAAAGTGCGCCCGAACTCACGCACACACACACACACACACACACCCACACGCACACACTTACAATTACTTTCTTCTTTTTGGGAAATGAACAAAGAAAAGTGCAAGCAAGATCACAGAACAACAATTTACAAGAGAGGCCTCGAGCGGCCCAAAGTCTCAACCCTTTAAGTGAGCCAACCCAGCGGCTTTAAGAGAGGGGAGGAGACAGGGGTGATGGCGTCAGCCTGAGGCTCAGAGGATCCTTTGTTTGACCCACTCACCCTCACCCCCACCCCCATCACCACCACCATGTTGGTTTGTCCATTTGTACAAAGGGAAGGCTCAAGTCTCATTAAGTAGTCACAGCGACACCCCTCCAAAACCCCAAACATGGCTTTCCCACCCTCCCCAGATAGTACAATCAAAATTAGTTTGACTCCACCATGCTTCTCCTAATAAGTGCCAGTGAACTCCCCATATAAAGGCTTTTCAGACATCATCATCATCCACCCAACACACAAACATGTCGATATGTTCATTAAAAATCCATTTCATCAAACTATTTCCCCTCAAACTCATCTAATCTAGGTGTTAGCTCTGATTGTTTTCTGGATATAATTATCTCTTATTGGACACTATTGGCTTTGCTGGTATACAACACACACATAAGATAACTGTGACATGAAACAGCATCCTCCTCAATCCCAGTGCATTCTGTGAAATTTGCAGACTCAACTATTCTCTCTAGTTTTTAATCTTGACTCGACATTTCTTCTTTTAGCAGTGCTGTGCCATGCAGGTTCAACTCAGTAAAAAAAATATGCAGTGTAATAACAATTAACTGTTTTGGTTCAGTTTGCTTTTCTCTGACCTTACTGTAATCTTTAATGGTTGCACACACCCATACACACACAGAGGCATACACACTTAGGGAGCTTTGCAGCCACACTGTGCAAAATGTGACACAGGTAAAAAAAAACAAAAAAACAATGACACAAACAGAAAAAAAGTTAAAGGTCGTTCCTCATCCTAATTAAAAAAAAAAAAGCAAAGCTAACGGTATCCAAATATGAAATCAGGAACATTTCAGGTGTCATTCATGCATCAGTAGAGTAACATTGAATCAAAGGGTAGCACAGTATTTGCACCTTATGTCTTTCTGCATCAGATGGCAAACATAATTACAGTTTAGGTACATTCTCATAAGCCACCTGATACCATGAGTCTCTCCACAGAGACACGATGCAGCATTTATATGAGGTGGTCATTCAAACGAAAAACTAAGACAATTTGACCTGTTTCATGATTTGATATGTACAGAAGAATCTGAAAGATGGTGTGTCATGGCAATTTGTTGCCCTTAATCAAGTTTTCTATTTACAGCTATTGTCTCAAAGCTTAAAGCTCACAGCTCAGTGGATGGATGTCTTCTCTTTGCTAACAAACAATTCGGAATGTTGAAAACATCCTCCTAAATTCACATCTGCACTTTTACCTTCTTGTAACATGCCCTTTACACCAGTAACACTGGTTGACACACCGGGCCTTTTGGTAAAAAAAGAATGAAGACGTTTTTTTTCTCAGTGCAAGCTCCAAAAACTCATGCTGGCATTTCATTATGGCAAACTGAGCTAAGTCTTAACTTTTACGGGATGAAGCGCTGATTTGTTCTAGCTGCTTACGCTCAGAGCATACAGTAGCTGTTGAACTGATACTTCAAAATGACTGGAGTCATGTTTTGCAGGACATAAAAGTGATAAACAACTTATTTTACCTGGCACGACAACTAGCTTGCAAGCTAGCGAGTGAACTTGACTTTGACTTTAAAACCAACAACTTGGCGCTACACTCATTAAGATGTTGAACAGAAGTATTGTTCTTTCTTTGAGTTGGTTATTCTTTCATAATTTTGAAGTGGATTAAGCTACAGGAGTGGTTTAGAGTAGAGCAACTGCCCAAGGCGAAAAAGTAGAGTGTTTGATCTTTAAAGGACATATTTTCATGGAAATAGCGCTCAGGGCTAGCAATAAAGAGTTTCGCTTCATTGCAAAAATAAAATCAATGACCCTCCACACAGTCTGTGTTGTGCTGATAGTTATTCAAGGGGTGTACTTCTTCGGGTGTTGTGTAGAAGATGGAGGTAAAAAAGGGAACTATTCTTAACCACGCAGCAGGGGTGCATCCAGTGGGGTGTGGTAATATGCAAATTAGCATTAAAGGTGTAGTTGGTGGGAATGGGGTAAAAAACTATACTTTTTTTGTGCTGGGTTTGGAAAAAAAGTCATTATACCCATCGGTGCTCATCAGTAATTTAAGTACTTTGAGATTATGATGAAATCTCTGTGTTTTCCAATGCCTTTGTATCAAGCATTGTTACTATTCCCCTCGTTCCCGTTATCACGGACCAATCAGAGCTACTCTCCGACCCTCTGTCCTGATTGGTAAGGTGACGGACCCACTATGTCGCCCTGATTGGCTGGGAAGTCGGCAGTACTTCCTCCTAGAATGCACACAAGAAGTAGGGGAAATCTGGTGGGGAGGGGTAGTGTTGACATTTGAAATCTCTCTCCGAACTGATGTTTATATCACGACTACCAACAGCAGCTTTAAGGCGGAGTATTTGCGGCTTCATGGAAAGACACCCTCTCCTCGTAGATATAAATGGCTCATTTTAAGTTAACAGAAACAAATAGGTTTTTGGTATTAATGTGATTAAACACTCATTTTAACATACTTATGAATATAATAATTCCATTTCTACCAAGTTTCTCAAAGATGACACTATTACCACACGCAACATCTTCACCGAATCAAGCTTAGAAGATTAACAGAATATGTTGCCCTCTGTCGTGATATTTTTAAAGGTCAGAAAATTGTTCACAGAAAAATAAAAACTGTCAGTGTTAGTGTTTAAAGTAGATATAATTAGTGGAGCTGGAAAGGATTAATGTAGTTTTTGTGTTTGCACACATAAGTCATGCCATCCTTCATAACACAGCGTCTCATTTGGGCCACCCCAGTCAGAAAGTCTGGACACACGGCTGCTGCAAGGAAGGCTGGAAAAAACTTTAGAATCAGATGTTACTATGCAGAATTTAAAGGAGTACATTAAGTGAAGATATGATTACTTCTAATGACACAAACCCAATGTTTTTGATTGATTTGATGTTAAAATAACATTTTGGCATATAGTTAGTTTAGCTAAGAGTCACTCATATTTTGTTGGATGCTTAGCTAATCATGAACACTGAGAGAGTGGACAGCTAGTGTGTCAAAGAAAAACCATCCACTGCCAGAACCTCTAAAGCTCACATTATATCAGATTTGAACTCTACACATCTTCAATTTGATTCTCAAATCATTTTATTAGTCAGCCCTGACTTTGGACTACAGACTTTAGACTTCTAAATTAAAGACTTCATGTGACCTCTGTTATAACCCTTTAACAGGATAAAGCTGACCTCTTTACATTCACATTACCTGCTGCTCAATCACCTCTCCCACACAGCATAGGGCTGGCTACAATTACTGTAGAGCTCGGATAAACTCACACAAACAGACACACAGGCACGCACAAAAGTTTAAAACACACTCAGTTTGGCCAAAATAGTTCATATCACAAACACATTATTGCGAATTAAGTGTGCTTTCTTTTCAATTTCAATCAAAAGTCTGTAAAAATGAAATAAATAACAACATGCAAATGTGAATTAAATAAAAAAAGGAATCATAAAAAAAGTTTTTTTGGGCCTCTGCATGGGCCGGACAAAGATCTGCAATGTCCACACATCCGTCCTACATTCTTAACACACAGATAGTACACACCAAGCACCGGGAGCGTTCCAGTCTCGCATTGGCTTCACAGTCATTGTTTCATGGAAAGGGCAGATAAAGGTCAGGTAAAGGATTTATGAGAGGAGCTAAGCCTAAAACGTCATTTTTAAATACACTGTTTGATCAGAGATAGCTGATTAGAGAAAAATCCATCTCTCTCTCATCTGAAGATCACATCCGGACACTAAAATCCTTCAGCGTCAATCCCAAAATGCATCATTTATTCGTGGAGACCACATGCAAGGAGAGAGGACTCAGTGAGGTCAGTGAGAGTTCCTGACCAGATGCTCATTGTTTGTCAGTGCGGAGGAATTTGAAGGGTGTGTAGATAGAGAACCAGTCTGAATTCTGTACAATTCATCCCCCTCTCAGAATGTACAGTGGCAGCAAGCCCTGCAGACAAATAAGAGTTCAGCGTCTCGTCTCTGCTGGATGCAGTAAAGGACAGGAGGGAGGAAATGAAATTTTGGTTAGGTGTATATTTCACAGTTGGCTAACACTGAAACATACCGCTCCATGGTTATCCAGAGTCTGCCATGCCCTGTCCTCGGCCTAACACCTATCCATCCTATTAATTCTCACTCACTACTTGACTGAGTTGCAGCTGAAGATCATTAGGGCTCTTCTGAGGGCCCTTAAGAGGGTTCCTGTGGAGTAGTATGCCTCTGAAGTGCCCTTGGCAGACTGGAGTGACTGTCTCACTAGCAAACTTATTGCCAGCTGATGAATTCCTCTGTTGAGACAGAGCAAGAGGAGAGGGGGGAGCAGGGGGGTTCAGGTCAAGCACATCGGGGAGTGTGAGTGACACGGAAAGACAGAGGTTGGCTCTCTGCTGGACGGACGTTCAAAGATGGATGCTGTGTGCTTGGTCGTGTCAAAGGTCACCGGGGCAGATTGAAGAGGAGGAGGCAGGGGGAAGAGGAAGAGGAAGAGAAGGTGGAGAAGGGGAGCAGCAGAGGCACAGAGAGGGGTGATGAAGATGAGTTTTGGAAGAGGACGAAGGGCCAAGAGGATGAGGCGCAGCTCCAGCAGATTAAGTGAGGGTGATGTAGGCTGAGGCCTTTTCCTTCAGTTGTCTCAGACACAGATGACAGCTCCAGCTCCCTGTACAAGATACACACACACACACACACACACACACACACACACACACACACACACACACACACACACACACACACACACACACACACACACACACACACACACACACACACACACACATCAGGAGTTCAATCATTGCTATTGTAAAGCCTTGTGGATTAATGCCTCATTTTAGACAGAGCATTAAGTAATACTGTAAATTAAAGCCGCATGTTAAAACACCACAAGCTGTGCCCATGGTGTGCGGATGCAGGGGATTTGACAACTAGTTTAGTTTGGATTTGAGCAGGGGATTTGTGACATTAATTAAACATCAACTTCAGATGGATGTTTAAATGTGAATCTCAACCTTTTACTTCAAAGTGTATTCAGCCTGAAGGTGTTTAGTGAGCGTCAAGCACAGCTCAGTATTTAAAATATATAAGTTATGAAAATGTCAGTGCTCCTCTGCAGAGCAAATCTGAATTCTGCGGCTGAATTTCAAAAGTGTTCCTTGTTAATCAGAAGCATTGCATGTGTGGGCAGAGCATGACACTGTTAGTGAGTGTTGAACACGAGTGGCACTGCTACTGTATGTTCAGACAAGTGACATTTTTGCCATGGAAACAGATTATCTTTTCTACTACTCATTTCCATGACAACACCATCAAACATCCTACGGCAGCCATCTTACGAGTGGAAGGGAAATGACAGCTCAATTTGAATGGGTGTACCTGCTCCAGTACTGCAGTACTAACCAGTTTCAGATGCATCGTTTGTTTGGATCACAACAATCCCACAAAGAGATGCAGATTCCTGACTGTCCTGAATACAGAGACTCTTTTAATTTGTTTTTAAACTTTCAAGTCAACACAGAGACAGTCTGCCTGTGTTGATCGCAGGTTTACACTCTCCTTAGTGATTGTCTCCCCTCCTACAGCACAGACAGTTACATAATTCTCTCCTCAGCTGAGCTGAGCTGTGCGGTCTGATCAAACACAGGTCTATGAATTCAGGAATCCTTGATGCCAACACTTTTAAAAAACCACTGTGTGCAGTTATTCTTGATGACATTGCTTGTGTTCTTATAGTAATACTTACCCTCTGGTGGTTCAGACATGGGGGGGCTCAGACAGTACATGTGGTAGCCTCTGTCACAATCATCACAGAACAACAGCTGGTCCTAAAAGGGATGAGAAAACGTATGTAAACATTTTACTATGTAGAGATGGGTTTGGAAATCAAAGCTGGGGACATAAGCCAATGTATTAAAGGTGTAAAGAAGTTAAGATATGGATTCTTACATATATAAATCAAGGGTAAATGTGTATACAAAAATGTGTCCCTCTATTCCCTCTAAGCTCCATAACCAGCTCAGTGCTTTTAATATCTTTATTACTGTGTGTTTATGTACATATGAAAAACTGAGTACTATACACTGTGACCCCACCCTTTGGTTTGTGAAAGGCTCTTTTGAAGCCTCAGGGGCCTAAGGTTTTGCCATCGCCATTTTGGTTTTTGAACAGGAGGTGACTATATTTGAACAACAAGAGGTACATTGTTACATCTTTGTCATTGGTATTAGTAATAGTAGCAAGATGTCAATCATGGTTAGCCACTACCCAAAGCATACACTGCTATATTTGCTATTCAAAACACACATCAATTAAAACAAAATATATATATAAAAAAATGCTGTATTCAAAAAGACTTGAACTCAGGATTTAGGTCATTAGAAAGAACACAGGTTCAAGGCGCTTTTCGGATCAAGTCCATTTCTCATATACAGTCTATGGTACGTTTAAGTGTTTACGTTCAATAAATTAAAAGGATAGAATCTCTTACATAAGCATATCTCTTTGTGTTTCAATTTTCCATAATGCATTTCAATCTGTTTTATTCTTATGAGACTAACTTGGCAAAAGATAGCACAGCAGGGTGACAAGAAAATCTTGTATAATGAATAATATGTATAATGGTTATATAAGCTTAGATATAAAGTCACGTGAGACTCAAACAGGGGCATGTCTAGTGGGTGACCAGGGGTGGCAATACCCACACGCCAGTGGCCACCCTGAAATCCTAAACTCTGATTGGCTGTTTGCTTTATCAGAGGCGGGACTTAAATTCTAATCTATAGTTTGGGCTGTGCTGCAGCAAACAGCTGGGACCTGTCTTTGCATTTCAATTGATCTCTTTGCGTTAAGTTGATACTTTTAATTAATTTTGAACAGAAATTGTATTTTGAAATCCTTCAAGATTTAAGCTAATATGGGTTTAATATTATCACTTGAATATTGCACTTTTTAAAGTGAAATAGTACTCAGGAATATAACATCCTTTGGCTGTATTGATGTTATAAGTTAAAGCAGATTTGATAACAGAACATAGAAAGGACAGGTTAATGTTTTTCATTCGTCTAAGCATGCTGATTCACCACCTCTGCAAAAGACGGGGCCCCAGTTTGGCCCCTCTAGTCAAAAAAGTCTGGATAAGACCCTGCTACCAGGCGTAATGGGAGCATAAAAATGAAGCCAATTCTAGGGTGCAAATAACTTCCATTCCTCTACTGTCCACTTGAGGCTGGCTCCAAAAGCCAAGGAATCCCCTTTAGAGTCCATATTACGAAGCCCATTTTAACAGCAGGAATAATGTTATGTTAACATGTTAACAGCCTGGTGCAAAAGACAGTTTTGATCCCAATAGTTCATCACTCTATTTGCACACACTCTACAGGGGTGAATTATTTTTAGAACTCATCCATAATGATTGTATTAGACTAAGAGTTACACATACATTTGCATGATTGGAGCGTGGTGAGTTGACTGTGTCGGGCGCATTGTAGTGGTTTGCAAGGAGGCCTAAGGACCGCCTCTGCTCTACCTGCCTGTGTTTAGATTAATTTAACATTAAGTTGAGTCATTTCCAATATGACGTCCACCATAACCCCTCTTCAAAAACCAATGGGTGGCATCCCAGAGACACTGTTTTTTTTTTTGTACAGCCTGTGTGCACAACAGTGTGTTTGCAAATTGTGTAATGTGGTCTTGTCTGTGGATGTATATGTGTATATGTCTATGTGTGTGTGTTTGCGGCCACATGTGTCTAGAGCTAACATGTAGAATAAAGTGCGATCCTACGTCGTTCTCAGAGGTGCCACACAGACTGCAGGACTTGCACTCGATGCACTGCCAGCGATAAGTCCTCACCGCAGCCGTCATGTTCACTGTGAACTGCAGACAGGATGGGTGGCCTGGGAGCACACACACACACACACACACACACAAAGACACGCACACACAGGCACGCGCACACACACAAGCACATGCATGAGCACACACAAGCACACACCCACACAACGTTTTTGTTTTACCAATGCTTCATGTAATTTGAGGAGAGTCATCTATTATCAACTATTCTATCCATTCATCACTTTGTTTGCTTCATTGAGGTGGTTTCTTTGTATTTTTTGCAGAATTTAAAGGTGATTTTTTTTTTCTTCATTGGAAAAGAGAAACTCTTCGTCTCAGAAAAAGTCCACTCTTTGTCTCTTTTGTAATAGGAGCTATTGTTCAAAAGTGTTATTACATTCCTGAACAACTTGACCCCCTCCACTGCAAACCACTTCTAATATAAAATACATAAATTTGACTCCCTCTTCCTCTTCCTCTTCGGCTCTCTTCTTATCCTATTATTACACCTTTTCCTGGTGTTTGCTTGCATGATCACGACAATAGAAGCAGTTATGTCATCCTCTTTTTCTGACCTTCATTTTTCTTCTCTGTGGGTGGTTACAAAGTCGAGGACCATACCAGTGTTTCCATGCTGCAGCCCATTCACTACAAATCACGTACATCTTTTCACGTTTCTTTATTTATCAGTTAAAAAGAAACATTTAGGGTAAATATAAATATGTACAATACATGCAATCAATCATTAAGTACACAAAATGTGCACCGTGTACATTGCAATTTATGCATACAACCGGAATATATACAAACACATGCTTTACCAAAACAAAAAGACTTATAAGGAGAAAAAATAATGCAACCACATTTCAAAATTATACTTCAGCTCTACTTCAATAAAATTGAAAGACACCACACTCTCACAAATCATCTAAATCATCCTTGTTAGCAATAATTTCAAAAGTAGAAAATATACAATGGTTTATAAGATCACAGTTGTGAAGCAAGATTCTGTACATGGAGCCAGGATTTAAAAGTTTGCAATAGACAGGGTTGTCAGCAGTTCTTGTTTATTTTTTTTGAGGGGCAGACAAGTGACACCAATGTTACATTATATTAAATCAAATTTATGCCAATGCTTGTGTTTGTTGACAATAATGTGATCAATCAACATGACTGCATTCAATAGATATAAGTGCCGGATAGGGCATGAATGTTTAATACTATCCCCAGAAATAGCAGGTTCCAGAGACATGTCAGAGTCGTTGTACTTTGAACCATAAAGCCTGATCATTACTGTAATTTATCATCATCATCATTGTGAAATTCCACTGTGGTCAATCAGATGTATTGGATTTTTAGGTATTGAACATCACAAAAAAATCCCAACTATTCACTCAAATGTATCCAGGTATTTGACATATTGATAATGTTAGATAATGATAAAGACAACAATAATATATGGGTAAAGGAGTTTTTTCCACTATTGCACCTCCTGGGCTGCAACAAGTGTGTGTTTGATCAGAAATCATTTTTGCCCATTACGTTTCACTTCAATTTACACAATATGCACTAATTTGTAAAGCCTGTAATTGTATAGTTTTTTTGCACATTTCATGTAAACCCTGATATTTACATTGGCTTGTTGCTTTTGTTTTATCTTTGAAATGTTTTCTGGGTGTGGTTTTCATATAAGCCATTTACAGGTTTCTACCACACCCAAACACACACACTATTATATTTTCTTTATTTGTCTTATATTTGTAGTATTGTGTGTGGAATAAATACAAAGTAAACAAGTAAGAAGAGATATAAGAAAAGCAACATATTACAGTGTAGCTTTTTAAAACACTATTTCTAAATAGTGATACAAACCAGACTTGTCCAAATAAGCTGCACGGTACAGCAGTCTGTGAGGACCATATGTCAGAGAAGGAACACCCCTAACAGCCAATTCAATATTTAAAGGTACCTAGACCAGCTTTAACTCAATTCTTTGTTAGTTATTGTTAATCCCATTATAAATGTTATTAAAGATCCTCTGCAGCTGTTTTGTTAAGTTAACTTGCAGCATGCATGCTTCCAGATATTTGCAGATATTGTAGATATTTTGACCCTCAGGGCCACCATAGTTAGACAAAAGTCATCTCTGGTCAGTTTTAATCGTCTTAAAATGTTTTTAAATTGTAGTTTAAAAAAAAAACTCAAAGAAAATTGAACAATTGGCTTTAATGAGATTAAGTGTACCGTACATGATTTGTAGGTGGGCAACAATTAAATACACTGGTATGGTCCAACTTTTTCTAGAACAGGAATCACACTTGCTTTTATTTAAATAAGAAGTCTCTACTCATCAATTGAAACAACGCATAAAAATTGTGCGTTAACAAAGGACCGCCTTCCTCCTGCCAATCATCCCCTTCAGCGGTGCCCTACCTGAGCGTCCACAGTCCGCACAGGAGATTAGGTCTTCAGGACAGCCGGTCTTCTTCGAGCCTCCGAGGCAGAAGTCACAGTAGCCGTTGGCGATCACTGAGCCGTCTGCTGCTTTCTTGGCTGGAAGAATAAACAGAAAGAGACCCAGGTGAGATAAAGTAAGACTTTACTTTGTTTTCTCCAGGGATCTTGGAAAAGAACGGATACACACAGATAAACCTCAAAGGTGGCTTAAGCTTCCTGTCTTCTCATCGAAACCTCTCAGCAGGTGGTCTTTTTTTTTTTTACTGATAAACTTAAGAAAATGTAAACTAGAAAAAAAAGCCACATTTTCCAAACTAGCTTACCCCTATGCTTCTTGTTTCTTTTTTCGTCGGTGAAAAGCTTTGGGGTGTTTTGTGGATTTTTGTTGTCTAAACTGAACTTGCCAGCTCAGGGTGGTGTGGCTCAGCTGAGTGTTTGTCACGCATATCAGTGGCTTCTAGCAATTTTGGCACTCTGTTGTGTGATGGGAAAGGAAACAAAACTGAGAACCTTTGTAAAGTCATAGTGGTGCTAAAGTATTGCATACCTAACATACTAATCCACATTTTTCTCATACAGCTCAGAAATTAACACACAGCTCTTAATGTGGGATATTAAATGTCTGAATCAGCTTCACATTTGCCTTAAAAACAGGACAAAGGAATAATAGTCTCTGCGTTCTTTTGATTTGTCAATATTTATGGACCCCATTAAATTGCTCTCTTTAATTCCCCTGTCTTGCAGAAGCCATTAATGCATTGTGACTGAACGTGTCCAAACAACTGCAGAATCAATGAGCTTCATACACACATGAAAATGTAATGTGCTCATGTAAATGTGTTTTTTTTAAGTGTTGAAGGATGCCACGTATAATCGTATGCAATAATGAATAGTTTCAAAATCTGCAATGGGAACAGAGAACTTGTGGGATTGTTTCCAGTCTATGTTACTGGCAGCACTGGAACAATGGAGCTACATATGGAGAAGACTCACCAGAGTGAGCAGTGAAAGAGAAAATGACAATCGTGCTAAACAGTGCAGTGTGTCTCTCTTCTTTCTTTCTTACATGCACTGCACTCAGGAAAATTTCCTGGCTTGTTCTGTGTGGGCTGTATGTGTGAACCAAAGACTTTATAAAACATGAATGTAGTCCCTGTGACGTCACCCATTGTTTCTGGAGAGATGTATTGAAGCCTAATAATGCCGGGCACCGTGCAGGATATGCTGGCCCCACCTTTCATTGATCCCTACACAGGCTAAGAGGCAGAGCTGAGGCGGGCTTTTGGCCTCCTGGGAAATAGCTACAACGTTATACAGCTGTCAACACCAAACTGTTTTTAAAAATAGGCTGCAAATATGTTGAAATGGGCATATTGGTAGTGTTACTGGGGATTCCATGACTTTTGCGGCCAGTCTCAAGTGGACACTTGAGGAACTGCAGCTTTGTGAACTTCTACTTTGGCTTCATTTTTTGACACCAGAGGTTTTCACTCGGTGTGAACACAAACTGCTTAAATGTTCACTCCCTGCTGTATCAAGACATTTTCCAGCCAAAGTGTAAATACATCAGGTGAAACATCGATCAAGTGGGCATGTTACAGTGAAGTGCAATTTTCTTGTGTGATCCTCTTAACCACTCGCCTCAGTTGTCAGTATCATGTTTTCTACTCTTGAGTTTATACAGCAAATACAACTTTTTGCATGATGTAGTGATAGAAACCAACACAGTCACCATTATCTTAGGCTACTCCTCCCACATGCGCTACCTGGATGCCCTGCCTCGCTGAAACTAAATGGGGTATATGGAGTTGTGAGAATGCATCTGACACAGGCAGTCACCTGCTGTGTGGTGCATGTGTAAACAGCAAGCTCCTGAAACTTCCGAGCCTCAAATTATGGAGATAATGTCAGGGTGCATGTGTGAAAGGGGCTTTAGCGTGTGGATGTAAAGCTTGAGCTGTTTGTTTGTCACCGCCTGCTTCTTCTGCTTCTGCATCACCAACATTATGCCATTGTGTTGTTTTGTGTTAAAAAAGTACAACGGATAATAGACGATGGAGCTTTGTCACGGTGCTGTGGTGGAACCACTTTTGTAAAAAATTGCGACAGAGAGTTTTGTGCTAAAAGAGAGTGATTAAAGGTAACACGTGGAGGTGTAAAACAACTAAGAGGAAGGAGTAACTAAATCCCTGTTGTCAAACTGCGCACTATCCCAGCTGGACTTAACACTCTGCATATCTTTTGCTTCTTTTCCATTTGTTTGCTTTCCTAAAAAACAAGCACCTGCACTGGCCTGTACAGTATGGAGCCTGGGACTCACCAAAACCCAGCACACCAAGGTAGTGTGCAGGAGGGGGGAGACAGGGAGGCACAGAGAGGGAAAACCTCTGGGAGCCCTGGTAAATATTGTCAGAGGTAGAGGAGGTGGAAGAGGAGGAGGAATTGATGAAGGAGGGAGAGTTATAAGTAGGTGTGTGTGTGTGTGTGGGGTGGTTGCCGGGACAGACCTGCCGTCACGCTGAGCGCGGAGAGGCAAGTGCTCCACGTGAAGCCGTTTCATAATGATTATTAACAAGAGAGAAATTCCCCCTGCCTGCCTGAGCGCTGTGTGTATACGTGTGTGTTTGTGTGTGTTTCACATCAACCCCCCTCTTCTTGTCTCTCTGTCTGTCTGTGTTGCTCTGCCTGCCTGTCTGCCTGCATGACTTTCTGCTGTTGATTGCATAATCACTTTAATGGAAGCAATCACATAACCACTGCAGACTATTTTGTATGTACGCTTACTTCTCTAAGATGCATTGCACTGGACGGGTCCTCCACTATGACTCACTATGCGGGACAGAGCATCAGTGATTACAACAGAGTGGATTGCACAGGTACACACTCAAACACATACACAGACTCGCACAGAATGCCAATCGTCCTGCAGAAAGACAAAAGATAATGACACACACAGGCGTGCAGGCAGACAGCGCTGTAGGTGATACTGTGTGCGAGAGACGGGGAGAGGTCATTAATCCATCCATTTCAGGGTGGAGTCTGGTTTGGCTGGAAGGGGAGGGGGGGAATAAAGGGGCGAATTTGATGGAGGAAAAAAAAGGGTGAGAAGAGAAGGAGGAGTGAGAGAGATTGGGTTTCTACTCCACAGGGTTTGGCTTTAATCCGCAGAGAAATAAAATAATAAAAAAAACTCTCTGATCAGGATGTGAGACGAACAGACAGACAGACCGACAGAAGCACAGACAGACAGACAGACAGACACAGACAGACAGACAGAGAGAGAACAGGGGAGGGGAGGGAAATGATAAGCTGTACCTGCTCCTGCAGAATTCAACAGGAGCGCAACATCCATAAAAAAGAGAAGAGACTGTCATATACTGTGAGGTTGAGACTGCATAGGACTTTTAAGCTGGGTGTGCAGCAACAAATAACAAGGTGCAGAGGTTACTTTCTCAGTTATGGCTTGGCACCACGCATCAATAGAAAAAAAAATGTATATACCCATCCATCCATCCAACCTATTGCAGCTGTCATTGGGTGACGGGCAAATGCCTATACCATGTAAGATGAGATACAAAATCTGAATGTATAACTGAATAAGGTGAATTCTGTCTAGAAACCAAAATCCACATTTTTAGCACTTCAACACAGATGGCTCCACCCTCACAGTCCTCAATAACCTCTCATGCCAGTGATAATAACATGAGATCTTGCTGGTGTCAGCCTTTTGCAGTGATGAAAATTTCATTATTAAAAAAAAGAACCTGCACCTCATCAGGTCTACATGCTGATGAGAGTGATGTAGAGACGTCCTGGCCTATTTTTCTGCCTTTATTAAAAAGCACCAGAACACCAGCGTGTTTGGACCTATCACTGAATTATCCTCTGATATTAAAGTCAATGCAAACAAGTCAAAAGGAGAATATTGTATGTATAATTATGCATAGTAATAGTTGTATAAGCAGTAATTAGTTGGATCAAATTTGAATTTATCACATTCATGCATAATTTCCCTCAACTTCATGAGAAAGTGACACATTTCACTTCAATCAAATATATATAAACAGGCCTTTAATACATTTGTGGCCCAACTGAGGAGTTATTAGAGGGTTATGAAACAGACTGAAATTAAAATGTATGTCTTTTTATGACCTACAATAGCCAATCAGAGCATCAGCAACAAGATTGACTGATTATATCCAGTTATTTTCAATGACTAAAACTGAGTCAATGTCAGACGAGACAAGTTACAGCAAGCTGCAAAAACAGCCTTAAAGATAATTCTGAGCCATGAAAATCACTAAATGTGGTCTCACCCTGATGTTTGGTGCTCCACAAAATGGCTAGATAGAAATGAGTATGAGACCAAGTGTATGTTGGATATAGGGTTGCCAACTTTCTCACTACTAAATAAGGGACAGGTGCACGGTGCCATGGTGTGAGCATAATGTGTGAATTCAGTGTATATTTAGATTCTGATGCAGAAAGTGTGTATATTCCCTTTAAGCCTTACTGTATCATTATGTAACCTCATATAAATAATCCTCAAAGAAACCCCATTTTGGCTCTTTAGATCACAAAACAGGCAAAAGGGGCCCTGCTGGCCTTGTGGTCTAAGCGCCCCACATACAGAGGCTATAGTCTTCGTCGCAGAGGGAGCCGGTTCGAATCCTGGCCGCAACCATTTGCTGCATGTCTTCCCCCACTCTCTGCTCCCCACACTTCCTGTCATTCTACAGCTGTCCTTTTAATAAAGGCAAAAAAGCCCAAAAATATAACTTAAAAAAAAAACAGGCAAAAGAAAAATGAAATGCAAAAGAGGAGTATGACTCACCAAATGTACTTTTTTCATGGGTACTTTTTGCTGCTCTCGACTGATTCAAGCAGTCTTTTGTCCTTTTGCACAGCCAGAGTTTTTGCAGGACTTGGTGCATTTGCACTGTATACAACTGATGCGCATGAGGGGGCCTGTGATTGGGTGACAGGCGGTGTGATTGGCATATGATCTGCCACTGCTGTTTTATCTGATCTAGGGTCTGTAGAGTGCGGTCTGCTTTATTTACAAGAGTTAATAGTCGATATATATGGGACAATTGAGGTCCCGTATGAAACAAACCAATTTAGCCCAATATACGGGGTGTCCCGGCTAATACGGGACAGTTGGCAACCCTAGTTGGATATGAACATGATGACACAGCACCCCATTATTGGGCTGTAAAACATACTGTGACAACCAAGCTGTGAGAAGATCAACCGTGGTCTTTCCTGATTGCATTCATCCCATGAACATGATGCCCTGAATCTCCCTTTACATCTTACCAAAAACTGTTACGTGTCAAAGTGGGGCTGAGTTTTGAATGTGACCAGATTGGCAGGTATTTAGTCACAAAACAGATTACAGGATGTATTATGTATCTGACTTGGTCTCTTAACACTCAATGACTGTAGGCTACACCATTTAATCATAATTCATTTAATACTTGTTTTTTTTTCTGTCTGTAGCAAACAGTAGCTTAATATCTCAAGAGCCTAACTGCTAACATGGCTAAAGAGTAAACACTGAACCTCATGTGTAAACTGTCGAGGAACTACTGCTCCGTATAAACTGGTACACTAAAAAAAAAGAGCAGAATGATACAGCATGAGCATACAGTATGTAGGCTAAGTGTATTTACTTTTTTAAGAACAACACAGCCAGATGTTTACCGAGTGTAGCAGAAGGATGTATAAATCTGTGGAGACATGCGTTGCTTGCAGGCCTGGAGCCAACGCAAACACGTTTTTGTCTTCTTCTTCTGGTCAAATAAATTGCTTTTATCTTCACTGCTTTTATTTGAGCTTGCTGCTGCTGATTGGGCCTCACAGTCCCTGGTGGGATAAACGAGACAGACGCACATGTGGATAGCCGCACACACATTTAGGCTACATCTATCTGTGTCTGTGTGCTATACCGTTATGTGTGTGCGTGGACATCCCTGTTTGCTTCTGTATGCGTGCCTGTGTATGTGTGTGTGCATGCATGTATGTGTGTGTGTGCGTGATTGAAGGCCCCAGAGAGTGAATCAGCAGGTCCTGACGCATGTGAGCGAGTTGGGGCTGCCCGCTGGCCTGCCTGCATGGAGCGACTGCATCAATGATTAAACGCCTGCGGCCATGTTTCAGAAGCCGCCTGCAACCACAGACACGCCATCACTGGCAAAGGGAGGGAGGGTGGGAAGAAGGGATGAAGATGGTAAAAGAGAGAGAATACAGGGGAGTGAGCTAATGAGCAAAAATAAAAGAAATATAAGCCTGGCTGAAAAAAAAACTGAGATTGAAGAAAGAGCGATGGCACAATCAGGTGGTTCTTTTGCTTCCTCCTAAGCTCCTCGTTAGTTTAACCTCTCCGCCTGTTCCTCCAATTTTTTTTTTTACCTGCTTCAGCCACCCTCTCTCCCTCTTTTCTTCCCTACCTCGATATCTCCCTCCACTACCTGACCCTCCTCTCCTCCCCCTCCCTCCCCTCTTCTCCTCTTCCAATTACCAGGAGGAGTGCGAGCAGAACCGCACACTTCACAGCTTTCAAGTGTTGGAGAGAGATCCTCCTGGGAATTATCCAGCAAGAGATGAATCCTCAAATGCCCCCCCCCCCCCCCAAACCAACACCTACCCTTCCCCATACTTCCTCTTTTCCTACTTATAATTTCTCTCTCCCTATGCCTCATTTTGTCTCCTTTTCTCCTCCAAGCTACTCCTTCTTTACCTTGTATTGTTAGTTCGCCCCTCTACTGCCGCTTACCAACTCAAATCTCCCTTTTCACATTTCTGCAGAATAATTGTGTATTTTCACATTTTTTGCTGTATTTTTTTTAACTATTCATGCATTATTTATGAATTCATGAGGCATTTTTTTCAAAGAAACATGAATAAAATGCACAGATTTGCTGGTCCAAATCATAACATTACACAAACAACATACATTTAAATCAATTGGTTTTAAGTTATGCATCCTCTACTCAGCAGCCTTTCTGTTTTTGACCTTAACGGGTTAATGGAAATAGAAACCCAGGTACTTTGCATCTTAGGGATGTTTCGTGATTTTAAAAGCTCTGTACTTGCCCACTTTTTTTTCATCTACATGGCAAAGCATTTTTCAAACAAGCGCATTGCTTTTTTATGTTCTATTTTGCTCTAATTACTGGGAGATTTTTTCTCAACCCATAAATCAGCATCTCATCGTTCTGTTTTGTCTGAAAGTTTTCAAAATTTGGGACACATTTAGCACTTAAAAGCTTCAGTTGTCCCACATCTGCAAAAGCAATCATATCTAAAGTTGCTGAACAACTTTCATTGCAGTTCTCTTTGGCGCCCCCTGTGGACAAAGCAGTGCATTTCATCTCTAAGCTTATTTTGTCACTACACATGAATGTTATGATGAAAATCACATCCTGAGGCGTTGGTTGGCCTTGTGGTTTAAAGTGCCCCATGTACTAAGGCTATCGTCCCAGTCACAGCGGTTGCTGTTTGACTCTCAGCCATTACATTTTGCTGCATTTTACCCCCCCCCCCTTTCTACCCTCAATATTTTCTGTCTTTCTTCAGATGTCGTATCTAAAAAAGAAAAATATACTCAAAAAAATAACATCTGAAAAAAATTACATCCTGCGTAGAGTTCTCAGGTTATTAGAGTTTTGAACTTAGAAATGATTCTGGAAAGAATAAAGTGATACTGATACAAAGCGAGATCCATAACACTTAGAATTTAGAATTTTCATTACGAGTCCAGAGAAAGTGTGGTGGTGACAGCAGAGGCAGAGGGTGTGCTCTCTCCTTCTCTCTCTCTCTCTCTCTCTCTCTCTCTCTCTCTCTCTCTCTGGACTCACGTCACACCTTGCGCTAACTAAAACATGCATTACACCTATCAGTGAAACATCAGAGATCCCTCAGGTGGGTACAGTCAACAGCAGAATGGATTCTTGTGTTGATTTGAAGCAGACACCTCTGGCAATGCAAAGTCTAATGTGTTAGCGTTTTCTCTCTTCTAATCGAATAAAGAACGCTGCATTGTTCAACAAAGCAAACCTTAAACAACACTCTTTTAATGTCTCAGAACAAAGTAGACAAGAATTTGAAGTCTTTGAAGTTAAATGATGTCCTGTTCTTGCCTGATATAGTTTGGTGACTCCTGTCATATTTTTTACCATCATAATCTGATTTTATCAACATTTTACACAGCAGCCCAACTATTTGCGGATTGGACTTATACTTCCTTTAACTAATAGATTTATATATAAGGTTATGTGACTTGAAATAATGTGATTTGAAAATTTCTGACATTGTGTCGATCTATGAGACAGTTCAGATGTGTTGATCTGATGTCTGTATCCTCACCCTGGCATTAACCCCCATATTTTGTCCTCACTGTCTCCCTTTTTGTCTCCCTCTCAACCAACTCCTCCTCCTCCTCCTCCTCCTCCTCCTCCTCCTCCCTCCCAATCTAGACTCTATGCCTGGAATCAATATAAGAATCCGACTCAGGCTGGTCGATAATCCCATCCTCTGGCTTGTCGCCGCAGTAGAGGCCTCATCAAGTTTGTTTCTATCTAAAGGGAATAGCCTCCACCTCCACACACACAACCAAACAGGTCCTACCTGTTGACTTTTCTCAGTTTTCTTTGACTGCACTTCTTAAAAATGTTAATCTTTCTCCCCTTTTCTTGCGGTTTCTGTTTTATCCTGAAGCTTGCCTAAGCTGATCGAGGTAATTTCTCATTTGATTCCTTTCTGTTGCGAAATCGACATAAAGATAAGCTCAGCCCGTAAAAAAGAGTTGCCTTGGATACCATCCCCGCAGAAGTAAAAAGTTTGTTAGTCAAGGCTAATGTTTGCATGGGAATTATCAAAACACTTGAGAACAGTTGCATGAATGTTAACAATTACCGAAAGCAACAAACACTCAAGCACTGCAGGTGTTGACAGGAGAAGGAGGAAGGTGGAGAAGGAAGTGAGTGAGGAGGAAACAAGGAAGGATTTCAAGGACGGGTGAGGCGCAAGGAGAAAAAGTGAGAGAAAAGAAGAGGAGGAGACAGAAAAGGAAGCACAAAGGGAGAGAGAAGGGAGAGACGAAAAAAAGTAGCTCCCGTTGTATCGGAGCAGTGGTGTGTGAAAACACACACTCTGCACTCCTGTCGCCTCGCTGCTTAATGAGGAGAGCCTCTCAGGAGTAGCACATGCACACACAAACACAATGAAAGCACACACATACACATACACACACACACACACACACACACACACACACACACACACACACACAAGAAAACACGCACAACCACACACATACAGTAGAGTGCACACACATACACATGCAAACACACATTTAAAGATTTACAACCAAGCCTTTGCATAATAACTTTTGCTGTCCGGTTTCTGCCCCATCCCCCACTTGCTCTCTTTAATGTGATGAATGAGAGTCCCTGTAACCCTCGTCCAGCCACACACACACACACACATCCACGCACACACGTAATTAAAGTCACATATTTTAACAAGAAACCTAAGGATGATCAAACAGACCTATAAAAAGCACATACATGTTCATCCACACAGACACGCACAAAAGCCAAAATGCTCAAGGAGACATCTTCAGGGTTTTTTTATGCAGACAAGGAGGCAGAGATGCAGTCAGATGGAAAGCGACAGTCACAGATGAAAAGTCACTGGCGTCCTTTCTCCCCCTATCTTCCTCCTCTCACTCTTTTTCCCCACCATCCTCTTCCTCCCTCTTCCCTCTTTGCACTTTCATGCGTTCTCATTATTGCTGCTGCTCTCTCTGCCTCCGATTCGATCTCTTCTCTGCGCTTCATTGTGCTTCATTTTTTCACTTCCCTTTCCCTTATTTGGTCCCGCTATCTCTTTTTTTCTCTCTCCTGCTTTACTCTAAAGAGGAAATTGGAACTCTTTCCTGCAATCCATCTGTTGTCACACTAATGCCTGCACCAGTGCCATGCTATGTTACTCCTCCATTTTTTCCCCCATTCCTGCTTATTTTCTGTCCCTGCAGCCTCCAAACCTACCCCACCCCTCAACCTACACACACACACACACACACACACACACACACACACACACACACACACACACACACACACACACACACACACACACACACACACACACACGCAAGTAATACTTTCACTCATGTCCAGAGTCAGCAGGTTGCGTAACTCCCAGTGCATTGTGGGTCTGGATGCATGTATTAGTGTGTGTGTGTGTGTGTGTGCAATGTGAGCCTGTGTGCAGAGATGACATTGCAAAGTAAAGAGGACAGAGGCAGTTTTGGTGCATAATAAAACTTGATCTATGGATGCTTTGTAATCACTCTCACTGACCTGCAGAAACACACACACACACACACTCTCTCTCTCTCTCTCTCTGCAGTCTGCAGATGTGCACATTTTATCAAACAGACACACATCTAAAACACACATACTGTAACAGCCCCATGCATAAATCATGCATGAAAAGAAATCACACACAGACACCAACTCGCACACGCACACACACTGTACTTACACTTTGTGCACATCCACTTATATTTGCACATACTTAAAAAGAGCCACTCTACTAGCATGCCTTGTGTCCCTGTCAATACAGAGTTAAAATGCAAATTATTAATCCTATTTTGTTCCAGGGAGAGTGCCGGCTGGGAATATGACTGTGAAATCCTGTTTGAATCATGCCCAACCTCACATGGTCCACTCCAGTGTGTGTCGGCCATGTACTGAGATGTGGAAATGTCAAAACTGACCAGTCAGGTTGAAAAGAAAATGGGCATTAAGGAAGAAATCAGCATCCAGTCTTTGTTTTTGCACTGAAGTTTAAGTGTGTGTAGATGGTGCAGGTTTCTTTGTGTGCTCACTAATGGTGGCTATCGCTGCTTGTGCTAACTGCCAATTAGCATATAAGTCAAAACAAACCAGGATTGTAAAAGGGTGTTGAAAAACGGTAGCACTTTTGCGTCTTATTTCCGTCTCTCCAAGCTATCTCTCACAGTGAGAGTTGCAGACAGTGAAAGAGAAAAGAAGCAGACAGATAGAGATGGATTGTGGGTGAGGGTGGATTTGGGATGGGGGTGAGGTGGTGGGTGGTTTTGCTGGTTGGGGAGGGTTGTGGTGGTGGTGGTGTGGAAGGCTTATCCAAACATAGCCAAGACAACTGAGGAACCACAAAACAGGCAGCCGGCGAGCCACAGAACAGCATGTTGAGACAGAATACCAAATGAAGCAGACTCCGATATTACCCTGCCTTCACCACTCCAACTGTCTTGGGGAATCTATATGATGAATCATGAAGAGGTTTTTTTTTTTTTTTAACTCTCTGCTTCTCGCTCTGCTTCTGTCTTTGCCTGTTTCTTTCTCTCTCCTCTCGTTCTTTATGTTGTTCTTAATGAACTCCTCCGTGTCTCATCTTCTCCTTCTCTGCACTCCTTTACTTCAACTTCCTTTCTTCTTCTCCTTCTGTCCCCCAATTCTCCTATTCCTCTGTTCTCTGTTCTCCCCATACTTCTCCTCCCTCTCTATCGTACTCTCTCTCCCTCTCTCTCTCTTTTCAATGTACATAACAGTGTACTCTTTAGGAGGGAGCCCTGGCGGTATCTATGGCAACCAGATTGCTAGGCAACAGCCGATTCTCCCTTCCTTTCCTCTCCTTTCCTTTCCTGTGCCGTGTAGCAGCAGCGGCAACCGATCAACCAATCGAAAGCTGAGCAGCATCACCGTCGTACGTGAAAAGTTCAGAAGACATCCAGAAAGCACTGCATGCTCTCTCTGTCCACATGTGACATCTCAACGAGGGGAAAAGAGACAAAAACGAGTGTAACATCTGTTTGTGTCTGCAGTGGATGAGACGGAATTATGATAGAAAACTTGTTAAAGTAAAGCGTAAGCTGTAAAAAATAATAGAAAAACAAACAAAGGCACGCATCATGTCGTGGCTTCGCACGCTGACAAGTATTGAGGCATCCATTATGCCAATTAATATACAGTTACATCTCTGTGCACACTTAGGCTGCAAAATAAAACCCAAATACATCATCAGTGCAACATGAGCATTCTCCATAAACACACTGCAAACATTTGAATTCATCATGATAAATAAGAAAAATGATTTTTTCAAACATGCAAAGCTTCCTCATACAGCATGCACACGCTCTACCTGCTGGATGGAAGCCTGGTATAATGTTCATCATTACTATACACTGTATGATTATATCACACCATTTTGTTAGATGCATATGAAGCTCAATCAAGCTGTTAGCTCCTCCCAGATTAACTCGTGCCATTTTAGTTGTGAAAAAAAACTACTTCTTGGATTCCTTTTGGATTCAGGGGAGACATGTTGCAAACAAAGATAATTAAACCATGATGAAAAGCATATAGAGCATAGACTGTATAATAATGAACGTAGCATATGTGACGTCTCCCATCTGTTCCTGAGCGCTGTTTTGAAGCCAATCGTCAGCGGGAGCCATATTAGTAATGTTGAACTCGTAATCTTAAGATCTTCTGAACGGTCACATTAAAAAAATCACCCCCATACAGTGTGTGCAGATCAAGAAATTAGCTACGTAGACCCAAGCCGTTTCATGAACCAGGCTGTAAACATATTAATGCTGCAAAGATCGTCTTTTTTTAACTGGTACGTATGTGGTTTCCGGTGTTTCTGCAGCCAGCCTCAAGTGGATGCTTGATGAACTGCAGTTTATAACACTTCTACATGGGCTTCATATTTGAGACCGGAGGGTGCCACTTGATATAGACAGATGAGCTATGAGCAAAAGCTTGCATGCACCTTTTAATATTTGCTGACTTGTTGCACTTTTTAAGTTCTTGTTGCTACATCTATAGCTCCTGTAAGGAACATTGTGTTTGTGTTGACTTTGTCACCCTAGTGGATACTGTGATACCTCTTATATCTATGCTGTGTACATGTACTATGCATGTGTAAGTCATACTGCTCTTCAAACATTTAAATCATCATGAATATTTGCTGTGGAGAAAGAACAGTGGTAAAAAAAAAAGAGGTTTTCTTCACTGTGCTGTAACTCTCCTATTCTGACACCTACCCCCTTGCAGGGTTATAGCCTTTAAAAGTTACGATACATAAACTGTAAATCTTTTTGCTAATGATTTAGTTCGCTTTAAATGGTTACACAAAGGTCTCACTGTTAATTTAAGTCTGTTTTATAACCAGTTAAAAACTCCTCATAATATTCAATGTGATGTGATTATACATTACATTTTTTTCTTCTTTTGTGGACCAGATGGACCACAGAGATGGCATGGTCCCCCCAGGTTCCTTTCCAAAAGCCCAAACTATGATGTTTTTGTCCTTTGTCAGAAGTAGGACTTGTGTTAAATTAAACTTTTTGGGCTATGGTACAACCGAGGGTCTTTTTTTTTTTTAAATGAAATCAATGCAGAAGTTCAACAAACTGCAGTTCCTTGAGTGTCCACTTGAGGCTGTTCGAGAAAGCCAAGGAATCCCTATTAGGTCTTATTTTAAGATGCTCTGTTTGAGCAGAAATAAACATTTACAACCGGGATTTAAAAATGGTTTGGTCTTTGTACATAATTTATTTGTACACACGTAAAAACTAACTTTTTGCTTGGAGGCTAAAGCCGGTATCAGGTTCATCTCTTTACCTTCTGCTGGGTTGACCAAGATTTAAGTTGCGTCAACATTTCCAACATGGCAACCAACAATAGGGGACGCACTGAGACTACGTCTATGTTTCATGCAGCTTTTCAAGTGGCTCATTTTCTTTTGTTAGTATTTTAAATTATTACTTTTGACAAATAATAGTAATAAAAATATCTTACAGTTTGGGATTATTTTTTGGGAGATGTTTGACAAACTTCGACAATTTTCAGCTCAAGCAAAATAGATAAAAAAAGGTCTCACTCCACTTTTCCTCTGCCAGTATGGAAAGTTTTGGTGGCAAACAGCATTAGATGCAGAGACTTAACAGCTTACAAAGACCCAGTGAACTGACAAAGACTAATCCCAGCAGAGGAACACATCTGTATCTGCCCAGCCATAGATGGAAATTTAATGGCTTAAGTAATAAAGACAAGAATTGTAGCGCACAGATAGATGAGGAGAGAGGGGGGAAAACAGCAGTTGTGGTGCACACATCGAGTGACAATAGAAGCAGGGTTGGGAGTGGCCATTTTAGGTGCTCGCCGTTGTTTTGGGTTGATGTTGGTTGATCAAAATTCGTCCTTCACTCCTCTGTCTGCAGACAACAGGGAGGAGGAGGACAGGGAGGCCATTTTGAGACATAAGGCAAAAAAAAAAAACTGGAGAGGGGGAAAAAAAAAACACCCAACAACCAACAATGGTGAGCAGGAACAGAGAGATGCTGACCTTCAAAGGGCTCAATTACATGTCACACACATACACACTCCAAGTTAGGCATGATTGCCTGTACAGAAGCACAAACTGACGTACACACACACCAAAGGAAATGCACATGTACGTGTGCATGTGTGTGTGTGTGTAGTGAGTGAATTTTTAAACACACAAATGCAGGCGCACACACTCAGAGCGTCCCTGCTGCTCCACACCGTAGGACCGTCTGTCTGGCCAGATAAAGTGGCCTCTGAATCTCGGCTCTGATTTGAGAGGGGGGATTTAATGACAACTATCCTCCCCTCCTCCTCCCTCTCTTTTTTCCCTCTGCCCCTCTCTTTCTCTCCTTCTCTCTTTCCCTTTCCCTCGTTTCTCTCATTCGTTCCCAGTTGCAGGTTGTCTCCGTTTGTGTCCTTTTTCCAATCTATTTAACTTATTCCTGCTTTTTTCCCTATTTCACTCTCTCTCCTCCCCTCTTTCTCATTTACCTCCCTCTCTCTCTCTCTCCCTCTCTCTCCACGCCAGCAAAACCAATTTTCAGGTGGACGCTGTGGGGTCGACCTCTAAAGTAAACATCCCCCTTATTCATCCACTTCTCCTCAGCCTCCTCCTTCTCCTCCTCCTCTTCTTCTTCTTGCCATCACATCAATGCCAAAACAACCCCCTCACCCCCTCACCACCTCACACCCAACTCTCCCTTTCCCTCTCTCTCTCCCTCCTTCTCCAACCTTCTGCTTGGTGGAAAAAAAGAAGAATGGTAAAAGAGAAAGAGAACACGTATGTGGCGCAGTCATGAATTTTAATGATACTGCTCCTTTTGAGTAAATAGTACATCGGCTGGGATCCACGTATATGAGTAGGTGTAGTAGTGGCAGATTCTGGTGGTGATGTTTGGGGAGGAGGGTGGGTAGTGTGGACAGAAAACAGAGAAATAAATTGAAAGGAAACCCAAAGCTGGATGATGGATGAAGCACAAACAAGAGAGAAGAGGAGAAATAGAGAGAAAGACAGAATGAGATGGGAGAGGAGATGAGGGTTAAGTGAGGATGCAGAGTGAGTGGAGGAGAGGGAAGAGGTGAAAGATGAAGGAAGAGAAGGAAAGGAAAGGGAAATCTCATCTCCTGGTGGAATAATCGCTCATTTATCACACTGATGGGAAAACAGGGATGAAGGAACCGAGCTGAGAGGTTAAAAGAAGACGGACTTTTATAGTTTTTGTGATAAGTTTTTGGTGGCACTTGTGTTGTGGATGCAGCTTACATACCATAGCGTCTAGACAGGTTTTCTGAGCATTAATTATGCATGCAGGGCTGCTCTCATTCAGGGGAGCAGTATTAATATTATTACATATGTGGCAATATACCGAAGGGTGGAGGCTGGTGGAGGCTCCTCCATGACACTCAGCAAATTGGGGGAAAGCTATAATGGAGCAAACACACTTTCATGCGTGCACACACATGTGAACACACTCACAGAGGCTTGGAAGTGCACGTGGACACACACACACACACAGACACAAAACACAGACACACACCCAAAAGGCTAAGCTTCCTTTTTCATTTCAGCAGAGAAGATTGCATTTTCTGAGGCTGTGTGCGTGTGTGTGTGTGTGTGTGTGTGTGTGATTGTGTGTGTGGGAGATTGTGTTAGTGTGATTGCATACATGTCTATGTGCATGCATGGGTGTGTGTGTGTGTGTGTGTATGTGTGTGTGTGTGTGTGTGTGTGTGTGTGTGTGTGTGTGTGCGTGATTACTGACTGTTTGGGAGGGAGTGATGGGGGATATTAAACAATTCAAATGCTGTCTCTCTTGCTCTCCTCAAGTGGAGAGACCTTAGACTGCAGCATGGCCACACACACAGACACACACACACATACACACACACACACACACACACGCGCGTGCACACACACACACACACACACACACACAAACACACACACACACACACACTGAGCCAGTCTGTTCTGTCAGACAGGCCAATTTAAAAACAAACAGTGCCAATTAACTGTGAGGCAGCATAGTTTCAGTGTGGACATTGTTGTAGTGCAGCATACACAGATAATGTGGATATGTGTGTGTTTTTTTGGTGTGTTTATCTGCATTCTATTCTGAGCAAATTGCTTGTTTCTAGACCGCGAGGAACAAAGACAGTAGATGAATCGTCTGCACTCCCTTTTCAAATGTCCACAGCTATTTCTCTGGTTTTTCTTTCTCTTTTATAGAGTATTAACAACTGTAGGCATTTAACTGCTGATTAGTGACCAAAACACAACCCCCCTGCAGGATAAACACATACTATTGTCCTTAGAAAAGTGTTCAGAAACAAACAAAACCTGCAGACAGAAGACAACTCCAAACAAAAACCTCACACTGAAAGACAGCTGGCCTCTGGGGAGAGAATAAATAGCCCCAAAGAAACAAAAAAAAATTGATTTGGCTGCTGTGAATAGATATATGACGACTGATGTGTAACCTGGCTATGGAAGCCTGAATATTTGCTCTACTTGTTTTTTTTCACTTGCATCTTTTTTTTTCTCATGCTGAGGTCAGGCGACATGTTGGAAGCACGACTGAAGCCTGATCTAGCAGATGTAGGGTTTCAGGACCCATGGCCACAGGGATCCATCGTTTTATCCTGTGCAGTGTGTCATAGTGAAGAAGCACACTCTGCACGCACAAGAGTCGAGAGCGTAAATGAAATGGTGAAGCAAAAGAAGAACAATGAAGTTGATGCTGAGAGATAGAGCTATGAGACAGAGGAAAAGATTGTCAAACTCTGGCAACAACATCCCCACCTACATGATGTGTTGTCAAAGGGACTACCATGACAGTCTGAAAACAGAGAAATGATGGTGACAGTAGATGCACCCCAGCAACCCAGTGAGTAACTGTGAGAAATTAGCATTAGCAGAAAGCTAGCGTATCATTCATCATAATCTTCATTGTTGCGTGGATAGACAAACAGGGTGCCTGGGTGTCATGTAGCCAAGCCACTCCTCTTTCCAACGTCATCTCATCGGTTGTGATGATTGGTCAGCTACCACAGAGTAGTCTGTTAGATAAGTCATGGCACACCAGTTGGCCCATTGGTTTAAGCACGCCCCATGTACAGAAGCATCAGTCCTGGCTGCAGTGGTCACTGGTTCGAGTTCAGGTTTTCCCCTGCTCCCCACATTTCCTGTCTCTCTTCAGCTAGCTAATAAGGGCAAAAAGGCCCTAAAAATGACTTGAAAAATCAATCACATAGTCTGACCTTGGCATTATGGCACCCATGATCAGTGCTTTAATTGGGCCGGTCCACTCTACTATTCTGAATTTAACCCCTTGGCATACTGGGACCTTTTCTTTATAATGGGACTTCTTACCAGCTGTTACTCTGTCCCGTCCTCTTCATATTACAGTTTCTCTCTGTGCTTCATAATAGTACCTAAAATATACCCATGCCGCACTACGTGACATCGTGTCCTTTCATGGGCATAATTACATGAGGCTCACTTGCGTGTTTTTGCCGGAGAATACCACCAAATGAATGCAAACTTGCAAGTCTCAACAGTGTTGCATGAACAAGGAAAATCTGAGTGAAAAGAAGACGACAGCGATGTTGGCCTGGCTCCAAAAGGACACACAGAGGTCTCGCTTTTATATTTTATTAACTGTAGAAATTCAGAACTTAACACTAATGACTTTCTGATACTGGCCGCATGATGCACACACCAGGAAGTGAATAACGAGAGTAACAGCACTTATTTTTTTCCACTTACAGCACTGCCAGTGATACATATAGCAGGTGTTTTACAGCACATGTGGTCTACTCACAACTGTTCTCTACTGTAAGAACACCTGCTGAAGCCTAGATCCTTTTAAGTGTCACACTATGTCCCTTTACGGCTTTAGGAAGTCTGCCAAAACTCAATAACACTAATACTTACTTTCTGCAGTTATTCTTGTTAAATATAAGCCAAGAGCCCCACAGGGAATAACACTGTGTGAGCTGATATCCCAACCAATATTTGGTAAGAGCAAGTGTCCTTGTAAAAGATGTATGAGAGGCTTTATTCCTGATAACAGCTTGTAAAAAAGACAAAAAAGTGTGAGAAATGACATCTTTGTGGCCATTTTTCATTTACTTCATACGCCAGGACATGGTTGATATTTGATCACCATTATGGAATACAGCCTTCAATTATAAAGAAAGGAAAACCTTAGGAGCTCTTAGAGCAGATTGTGATCTTACTTCATAGACTAATGGCACCTCTTATCTATTCATCATCATAATTCTACAGACACTCTGATGGTGAGATAAACTGATCTGTATGCTAACTTGGTAAACATGAGCATTATCACAATGATAATGATGCTGGGCCGACTTCAAAACTTCAATGCCCCTGCCTCTCTGCACTAACATACACACCTAAGCTGCTTGGTAATAAGTGCTGGAGACATCAGCAAGCAAGCATGACATTGAGGACCAGATCGTTTATGGAAACTCATCAAGCCTTTTGAAGCTGGAGTCAAAGTGTTTGCTATAAACTAAGAGGTTCATACAGTAGACAATAAAATATCAATGTAGAGTTTACTGGCATGAATCTGAGTGTCTGACTTCTGTTTGATCACTGACGGCTGTTTGGAGCTGATGAGTGTTGATTGAAGAGTTGTTTGATCGCTCACTGAGCTGATGCGTCTTCGAAGCCGTATGAAGGTTTACATTAACTCAGATGTGTGATGATTGACAGAAACGATGGAGTGGTGTTAACAATTCATTTAACAGAAGGATCAATCCTGAGTATGACAAAGTTAGAAAGGGAAAATAACACAATAAACTACGAGGACAAACCTGTAAACAGTTCACTGTGAATGTTCGCAGCCGATTCTGCATCTTGAGGTTTTAATGTAAGAGGTACGGCAGCGACTTTGGCCCTGGGCTAAAGGAGCCCAGACACTAAAAGGTTAAATGCTACATTGTTAAAAATCATTAAATAACCCCTGGGCTAAGAAAGCCTCGGGGCAACTGTGCAAATATTGAAGTGTCAAGTACAACCTTCAACAGGCTAGAAGCATGGCTGTATAAGGGGCTTCAGTAGTCTGGTTTGAAAAGTGAAGCCAATGTAACCCGCATTCTTTCTAATGGCCAGCATGTGGGGGAGACACTATGATGGAGTATAAGGGCCACATTAAAGAAGAAAAAATATAAGAAAAATGATATCAAGCTAATAGTTGTAATAAAATAAGGAATGTGAAGCATCTTGTGAAGTTATCATTTACTTTGGCATAAGTTTAAAAAATAACAAGATGTCTCATTTTTTGGCACCACATTGTTATAAGTACTAGAACTCTGAAAAAAAGATGTTGATGTAGTATACAGTATATAATTATCTATGAAACCTTTACTAAAGTAAAAACTCTCCAGATGCATGCTTCTCTTTTAGTGCAGGTAGCTATTGCTCTTCTGATAACAAAAAAGACTAAAATGAAGACTTTCAACTAATAATAACAAAACTTAACCCTTGCTTAGATGTTAAGACCAGGAATCAATCCAACCACCAGTGCAATGAGGACTGTGGCCTCTGTTCTTGGGGCGCCTGCTCTAGTGATCCAGGCTGGTTCCTCTTTATTCTTGTTAATTTACGACTTTATTCTCATAATATCATGACTGTGTTACCATCAATCTTGTATTTTTATCTTGATGACTTTATTATCATAAATGTGCCACTTTTTTTTTCTCTTATGACTATATCTGCATAAAGTCCAGACTTTATTCTATTATTAATACAGCTTTATGCTCAAGGTCCAACATTTTTCTTCCTTAATGATGCCCTAATCCTTCATCATACATTCCACTACTTGCACAAAGAAATTTGACCATACAGAAGGTGAGCTAATGACCCTCTGAATCGATGTATTAGTTTGAGCTTTCAGTTGCTTGTTCAGTAAAAAGCAGGATAAAGCAGGTTATGCATTTGGGCCGTGCCTACTTGTGACAAGTTGCTACAATTGCCTCGTTTTAAAGCTAAGAAACTTTCGGATTGCTTCGATTTTGGTGGTCATAAAAAAGTGGACAAAGCAGTAACAATAATCACTTTGCAGATCTTCTCCTGTACATGTGTGAGTGTTGTTTTCTGAAGTAAAATCTCCTCCTGCTTCCTTTAAATGTATCATTCACTGTAAATCTTTGTAGTGTATAATGTAAACAAAGGCTGTTATTGCAGCATGTTGTAAATCACTTAATCTGACGCCTACATTGTAGCAGAGGTAACAAGCAATTTACTAAAAGAAATCATCCATCTTTCTGCTGGTTATTGTTTGCTTTTGTAGGCCATAAAAATACATTTCAGTCTGTTTCATAATCAGCTAAAAACTCCTCACGGGAGCTTTAAACAGAAAAGAAACAGAAAGGTTTGTGTCACCTGTTGTCAACGGTCACTTCTGAAACTAAAACTTAAAAGATGGCATTGGGTAAATCAAACAATAGAAGGAAAGTTCACAGACACCATAGTAGTAATGAGATAGCTAGGTCAACTTCTCTGACACAGTCTATGATATGGAGTCACTTATTCCAGCTTTAGACAGGAGACAACAGTCATAAATGACAAACAGCATTAAACAGAGAAACATGAGAAATGCAAACCAGACACTGGTCTAGATTTTTTACCCTTATTTGTCCCCATTCATCTTAAGAAGTAGTAGCAGGTTTATCATGTAGTAACTGTCTCTAAAGAAAATCCTGCTGCAACTATGTCCTTAAAACATTACTGCAACACCAGAGAATTAAACAGAATTGCATTCAATCATTACTTTAGAGAGTTTTAGTTCTGTCTTCACTTTCTCTCACTCCTTTTCAAACTTTTAACTTGTTAACCAAAGTCAACATTTGACCCTTGTTTGACCCAGGTCAGGAGTTGGGAAACAGAGCCAAGTTGGATGATTCATGGTGACCCAATCACAGTTTTAACTTGCGTCACTGATTCAGTCTGAAAGGGAATCAGTGAGAGCTGGAGAAATCTGCTAAATCCAGCACTCCACTGGGGAAAAACTTATCCTTCATCCACTCGAGTGAACTCTCTGGATTTAGCCTTGTCAGCACTGTTACTATCTATAATACGGCAAAGGGAACTCAATCAATAGTTCCTCTGATTATTAGGGATTGATAAAATAATATGAACTTAAAAAACATTAGCTTTAGGTTGGTTCTGTGCCTTAGGACCCAGAATCATCCTGCCAAGGCATCCCTTCACACAAGGTAAATAATGGATGATGATGGACAGCTGAACTGCTTAAAGTAGGTTTAAAATTCAAACTGCAGACTCACGCTTGTGGTTGTTCTTGCGCTGGAAGGGTAGTGTGTGTCGCTCAGAATCTTCTTCCCCCTCCTCATCTGCCAGGTGTGTGTGAGTGTAATGGTAACTCAGCCCTGGGCGGTTCTTATAGCGCTTTCCACAGACTGTAACGAACACACATTCAGATACACGCAACAATATTAAAAAACAGGCTTTCTGCGTGTGCAACTCAAGGATAAAAGTAAGTAGAAACATACAGTGACCAACAAAGCTAACTGATCTGAATACACCCAAACAGTCTTCATTAAAAGAAATATGCTGCAAGTTCAGAGGCACATGCAAATGTTCAAAACAAATGCAAGGGCTAACTACAAATGAAAAACAAGTACAGGATACAAAAAACAAATCAACTGCATCAACAGCAAACACACTGCCAATATGTGAGCAAATCCAGAAACACACAAACACAGAAAACAAGGCTGCAAATGGAGGCATGACATTGGAAGTGCTCCAGGCCTGACCTGGCTACACAGACTCTGTGGGTAAACAGTGTCAATGGGTTTGCTGAGTGTGGCTCACATTATAGCTAGCAGCACCAGCCTTTGGTCCTCCTTGCAAGTTAACATTCATGTGCTTAGGTTTGTTAATGATCGCTCTGGTCGTGGTAACAAGAAACAGTCTTCATACAACACCAACCAACCATTTATTCTGGTGCCGACTAGCAAGGGTGAAGACTTTTAATCATGCAGTTGACTAAACACGTGTAACGAGGCTAAACAGTTCACATCACTGATAAACTGTTCCACTGGGTGCCCCTACAAGCCTGGAGCGCCTCCGTTGTCATGTCTCCATCTGAGTGTTTGTCTTCTGCATGTGTCTTCTGTGTTTGTGTGTTTTTGGACTTGCATTGTTCACGTATTTACAGTGCATTCGTTGTTAATGCAGTAGTTTGTCTTTTTGTATCCCGATGCATTTTTTCCTCTGCAGAATATTTTTTGCTATTGCATTTGTTTTGGATTTTAGCAAGTGCTGATGAATTTGCAGCATTTCTGAACTTGCAGCACATTCTATCTATGAATATTGTTGCAGGCATTGCAGATCGTTTAGCCTCATCAGCCTCCATGAGGAGCAGGTAAAGGGACACAAAGTTTCCACGCTCACTGTCACAGACGTAAGGCTTGTCTCTGTCTTCAATGGTAGGCGGCTCTTGTCTCTTCCTCATGCCTCCAACCCCACAGGCCTGCAGAAAAACACACACACATACACTTGTGAGAAATCAGCTAACACATGTGCATAAAGAAACACAAAAAAGTTTGAACTTCCTAACTTCTGGCATGCGCACACATATTCTTCACATGTGTGTTCAAGAGTCTACACACACACACTCAAACACACGCACACACGTTTGCATTCTAATCATCTGCTCTCAGCGTAAAGCTCCACTTGAAGCAGGAGGGGGCTGATGACACCTAGCAGGGGAGCAACAGCTCCAATTAGCAACCCTGGTGTCTGCATTTGAGCGTGTGTGTGTGCGCGTATGTATGTGTGTGGCTGTTGATTTTCAGAATACATTGTTAACACTTGATTATCTTCCCATAGGATACCCGAAAAGAGAGGGGTGAAAAAAACTGTGATCTAATCAAAGCAGTTAGGAAGAAAAAAAAGGTTGTCCCGGCATGATTTAAATCGTTGTATCTGTATATATTTAACAACTGTTGGTTTGTCAGATCACATTACTGCTGCAAGAATAGACACCAAGTATAGGGGGATTCAACTTGTGAGACTTGCTTTATAAAATACATTGACTAATATCTATAATAAACTCAGACCAGAGGCAAACAGTGATAATTCTGTTGATGCACTCAGTAATCCCTTTATGTGTAAAAGGTATGCTTACTTTAACATTTATTGGTACTGGTAATTGAGGACTCTTAAACTACTTGTAAATAGATTTCACAATGTTGCAGATTCCCTCTTAGTCTTGTATATAAGGAATAATGTATAGGCTGTCACGTCAAAGTGAAATTTAAACATGATCTCCTTCTGTTCCGTGTCTGACAGCCAGAACACTTATTTCCACATCAAGATTGGACTCAGTTTGCAGACTTTGTCTCCCCTACTAACCCTGACAGCACAACTATTTATCTGGTGGCTTGTTTAGTCAGTTGAGAAGTCACGGACAAACTTCTTACCCGTGCTTTGGTACGGTTCTTGCGCTTCGGGACGTCTTCCTCCATCTCATCCATCTCAAGCTCATGAGGGAAATCCCCGACCAGCAGCTTCTATGGAGGAGAAAAAAGACAGCAAGAGGACTAGTAAGTTTCTGATTTTCTTTATAATCCTTTTTTTTAAACTTCTGTTTGCATTATTTCTCCTGTCAGTACCCATTAGCTCATATAGTATAGTGATATCAACAGTTAACATTAGCAATGGCTCCTCTCCCTCCATCTGAAAACACTAAACAGCTGCCACAACTTCAGGACTGATTGTTTCAAGTTGTCAGAGCACATCCGGCACAGACAATCTCCCACTGCTAGGTGCATGTGTGAAAAGCAGTTCCTGAAAATAGAGAGTGGGGTACGATGCAGCAAAGGGTCGTGGATGGAAGTCAAACCATCTACCGCCCGGACAAGGACCACAGCCTGTGTATGTAGGGTGTATGCTTTAATTGCTAAGCTAAACCAGCACCCCTGCACTTTGAAGTGAATCCAACTGCACCGTAATATTTGTCTCAGTGAGTGATTTTACTCTGCATCTCGGTGTTTTGGAAGCAAACAGCCCAGGCTTCACATAAGCATACACTAGCTTTGTTGCTACCTCCAATTCTAAGTATTAGATCAGCGTTGCCAATCATTTTGCCTCTGCAAATTTTACACTGACAGTGATGTTGGACATCTGTGTGACAGTCAAGTCTTGAACATTTGATGTAAAGGTGGCTCATGTGTGAAAGGAGCTGAGTGATGAAGTGTCGTCTGTCTGGGTATCTCCTTAGCTGGGCTGGAGTTAGGGTAAGCTCTGGATTAGAGGACCTAAACACTTCTACTCTCAATGGGCCAATGAGGGGCCACTCACTCAGCTGCTGATTGATTAGCTGCCTATTTCAACTTCAGAGTAACTTTCTCTAGCTTGTGAAGTAGTCCAGGCGGATGAGCACTAACTTTGTGTGTGACTTACAGCATGCTGCAATGTAGTATAGTAATAATGAAGACAGGTCTTATTTTATAGATCTGTTTCCTCATTGGCTATATTTCTCTGAGGTTGTTGCTTGGTTTGTTGCTATGCAAGGCTTGCTATAAGAGTGTAATACTCTACAAATGTTCTTTTCTTCATTCAGTGTCTAATAAGGCAACAGAATTCTACCATTAGATCATTTATATCACATTACAACATGCAGTTTTAAAATGACCTTGTGAAAAGTAACAGATTCAATCTGACTAGAATTTGAGTTTCATTCAGGAAGTTACAGTATTTATAATTTTGTATTTTCCTTCCACATAATCAAATTTCCACCACAAATTGTTGCATAAATATTCATCAGAATGCAGCAAATCAACTATCCAATGCTCAATATTTTCTAAAGGAGGACTCTCAGAGCTCAATATGTGTAAATAAACCTTTGCTGTGGCTATCAGATTTTATTATTTTTGACAGGCAAGGACCAAGCCTGTGCTGTTAAACAGCTTATGATTATGATTACACAATCGAAGGAAAGACAGAAACATGAAGAGCTACCACAATGGTTTTTCAAAAAGGTGCTGGAGACGAATCTACATTAATCACAACTTTTGATACTAGTGCCGTACAACAAGTGACCTTTCAAACGTTGTGCCCCTGCCCTTCAAACACCCTGAGTACGCCACCGTATGTAAGTCATCAAGTCAGTGAGTCAGTTAGCAAGTATGTAAGAGCGTGAGTCATTTGGTCAATATGTCAGTAAGTCAGTAAGCAACCAAGTCATAAAGCTAGTAAATAATAAGGTCTGTAAGTAGTCTGCAGGTTAGTATGTGAATAGATTGGTTTATGTTAAAAAGTAAGTAAATAAGGATGTGAATTAGTATGTACAAAACTAAGTGAGTATGCAAGTCACTGAGTTATTAAATCAGTTAAGTTAGTAAAATGGATAAGCAAGTAAGTCAGTAAGTAAGTAAGTAAGTTACTAAGTGAGTAAGTGAGTAAGTAACTAAGTAACTAAGGTAGTTAGTAAATATGTAAGTGTGTAATTGTACTAATAAGCAAGTACGTTAGCAAGTAAGGGAGTAAGTACATTTGTAAGTAAGTAGGTCCTTAGTATGTAAGTTAGGAAGTAAGCAAGTAAGTGAGTAAGTTAAATGGTAAAGTTTTATTTAGATAGGACTCGTGAAACTCTTGGTAACAAAGTGCATTACAAACACAGGAGAAATAAAATCAGGGAGCTTAAGGCAAAATAAATAAATCTCAACGTTTAACCTCAAATAAACCAACACACCAGACAGAGAAGGAGAGTTACAGCAGAGTTTTTGTTTACAGGTAAGTTTCTTGAAGCCCTTAAAGCAGTCCAAAGAAGATTAGAAATGTAAGTGGTGCAGAGTCATGCAGTGCTTTGCATCTAATAAACAGGACCGTCTAGCTAACTCTGAATTTGACTAGGAGCCAACAGAGGGATGTAAGAAGAGGGGAGATATGGACCTGACTGCTGGATGTAGTTGATAATCTGGCAGCTGCAGTTTGAACTATTGGTACATAAAATCCTTGTATGTAAATTAAAATGATGTAGACGAGAGAAAATGAAAGTGTTCATTAATGGCTCGAGATGCCAAGGGCACATTATTGATCTCCTTTTAATTTCAGCTGCTGGAAAAAGGTTCAGGTCACGTTAAATGACATCCAGGTCAAAAGACATTTAGTGGTCAAAAATGATGGAGAGGTTCTTAGGTTTATATTTATGTTATTATTCTAGCCTTGCTTTGTTTTTTATTTTGATTCTACGGTCTTTCCTGGGACTTCATACACCAAAGTCATGACTCCTGTTTAGGTGGTTTTGACTTTAAAAAAAAAAGGACTGCATAGTGTGAAGGTTGACAACAAAGGGGCGGACCAACTTTCCTAAAACGTCCTTCAAATAGCTTTCACAAAGTTGGTCAGAAAACACGTGAATAGAATCCACTGTGAAACATCAAGTATAGCTTTAGTGCAATCACACAATCACAAGCACGCACACACTCGCTGCCAGGAGGGTGTTGTCAGAGCTGCGGGAGCCTGTGTCACCGCCAAAACACACTCAGAGAGACAAAGGCAGAGACAGACAAAGAAACACAAACACAGAGGGTAACAGAGACAGATAAAAAAGAGAGAGACAGCTGACATGGGGAAAAAAAAATAAGAAGAAACTGAGAACAGCAAAATAGTAAAGAGAGAGAGGCAGAAAATGAGGAACAAGAGTCTCACCTGACACTCGCTCATTGGCTCCTCCTCCTTGGTTTCCACCTTCTTGTCCAGGGTTTCCCCGGCGAGTAGTGACTCCAGCACAGGACCGTCTGGGATGCCCCCCTCTTTCTTTAGAGAAGCTTCGTAGTCTAGCGAGTGAGACAATTACAATCAGGAAACAGCAGAGATCTCACATTCATGCTGACATGCTCAGTTGAGCCGACAGCGCCCTGAGGAAACAAAACTTGGCTTATTCATGATGGCGCACAAGGACTTCAGCTTCTGCAGAGAGCTGAAGTTATCATTTGCAATTTGTCCAATCATTGTGTACTGCTTGTGGGAGGTGTTAAAAATTTCTTGAAGAAACATTATTTTCTGAATGCAATCCGCCTGAAAAAGGAACTGAAATAGAACCAGAGTACACTGCTGTTGGTTTGACGTACAATTATGGCCAGACTTCACACAGAGTTGTAAATGGGGCTGGAGACCTACAAGTGTTAGTTACTTCAGAAGTAGAAAAAAAGGGTTATCCAGACCCAGTGAGGGGCCCGTCTTTCCACAATTATTGTGGCAGTGAAATATTTTTAAAATGAACAGAATTCTAAAATGATTTTCTAAAAAGCAAAAACTGATATAACAGGCTAACATTTTTTGACAACCAAAACAATTTGAATACAAGCGTTTGGCATGTTACATGGTTCCAAATTATTGGGCAGTGTTTGACACAAATCAAAGCACAAAAAGTGCTCTTCCATGGGGCGCTGGTTTAGTTCAGTGGTAATAGCATGTGCCCCATATACAGAGTTTTAATCACTTGACGCTCAATAGTGCCCGCCATAATGTGTTGATCTTAAACCATATCGGCTTATCTACCCAGCTTCATGAACTTTAAATTCACTATTTTTGCCGAAGGTGAAACAATTACAAAGCCTCAGTTTAACCCTAACACACCATTAGTGATAGTGCAGGAGGATGGGAAGGTAAATATGGCTCACTGCACCTATAGGGCAGGCTTAGGAGAGGTCTGCTAAAAATAATACTCATGATATATTTACATTAAAGTATAACAGATCAGTCCAGCCTTAATGCTGTACTGTTACTACAGCACAGCAGATAGGGTCATGTTGATTGTTGACGTCCAGTCCCCGTGGAAGGCAACATGAATACAGTGTGATGTCATGGGATACTCAAGAAAAGTCCTTATACAGTGGTTGCTTGTTCTACTCTTGACCCTGACCTTTTGTTCCATGTCACCCCCCACTCTCTACTCCCCACATTTCTTTTCTGTCCTATCCAAAAAAGTTATTTTTATTTACCAATCTTGAACTCAATCGGTACAAGCCGTGGGTCCTCCAGGATGTTTAGCCGTCTCTTCTTGCGCCAGCAACGAGCGGGATATGTGTACAACTGACCTGGAGCGTGACCTGAAGCACAGACAGAGAGGGATGCAAAGCTTGGTTGAAAAACTCACAACCTTAAGTCAGACAAAAAATACATGGTTGATTAGATAAAAAGAACATACGGGCTAATCGCCATTTCAAGCCTGCATCAAATCAAGTCTCTTCTACAAAATTTATCCATGTTAAATAAACAACCAATGAGCATTATTATTACATGAATGAAAGTCAGACTTTGTGCACATTTGTGTTTGTTCATCTCTCTCACACATCTGACTCTTTAAATGAAAATTCAAAAATGGGTTGTGGTCCTTTTTTTGCAGTCTGAAGCCCTACTAATGGCTCTGAGTGGTAGTGATCAAAAAAGTCACATCCAGATTACCAAAAAGCAGTAAATATTAAGAACAGCTGATTGTAATGGGTGCAGTATAAGTCTGACAGGTATTTCAAGTACTGATCCCAAAGTTATAGTCCTTCGTTTTAAAACTCTGAACCCAGTTAAATTAAAATCCAAAAATAGTTGAGACCTTTCATTTTAAATCACGAATGCATGAGTGCTGATGGTTCTATGGGAGAAGTAAAAATTATCCCCTGGGGACCATGAACATCTGATCAAAACTATCACAATTACATTAATATGAATCATAATTTTAGAAACAATTTCAGTCTCTCATGGCTCAAAATATGTGATGTGTAAACATTTGTCTGTTATTGTACCACAATTGTTGCCAAACCCAAAATGTGTCACTCATATGGTTTTAAATGATAAGATACTATTTTTTTGGTTTTTCACATTTTTATGCTAAATAACAAGAACTTCAAATTGATACAACCCAAATTAACCTAGAGGAAAAGTTGAAACTTTAAAAACAACAAAATGTTAATTAAGTTTTAATCTACAACTAACAACCAAACAAAAGCACTGTTCTGGAACAAACTAAACAAAGTCTATAAACTCAGATCGTTATCACACTCACTCACAAACACACATACACAGACACACACACCTCACATTATCACACTCTCTCTGGAATAGTTGGTGCCAGCGGCATATCGTTGCCTACAGGGGTGTCTGATTCACTGCCAAAACACACTGATGTTACAGAGACAGAGAAAGCAATGAGGAAACACCCTTTGGGGAAGTAAAAAAAAAAATTGAGGTGTGAAAGGTAGGAGGCCTGGAAGAGAGGAGGCGGAAATGAGGCAGAGGAGAGAAGGAGGAAAAAGAGACAGAAAGGAGCAGAGGAGAGGGAAGAAGGAAGCCGCGGGACAAATGACTGGAGAGAATAATTTCTGTAGCACAACAGCTGCTAAACAACACACACACACCAACAAAGAAGAGCACTCTGGAGTGCTCCTGTAGCATCAGTCTGCTTTATTCTGCCCAGGTATCAAACACACAAACACACACCTGGTCCACGGTGGTTCTTCTCCATCCAGATGTAACAGTTGCTCTGGGCCACGCCGGTCTGGGAGTCCAGGAAAGGGAGACGCATGGAGCGCTCAGCACACAGACGGGCATTGTAGCTGCGACAGTGTTCAATGGCCTCCTTATAGAACTCCTCACCAAGACTGAGAAGAATAAGAGAGGAGGAGGTAAGAAAAGAGGACGGTGTGTTAGGGTCAGGGTGGGCTGAGCGTGTGAATACAAAACAGCCTAATTATTCCATCCCAACTTTACCTGGAATTTTACCTACCAGCCCCTCTAAAACGCCCAGAGAAAGTCAAGATAAACTGATGTAAGGGAAATTCAACATGGGAGATTGAGTAAGAGGGGGGGGGGCTCACTTTTATATCATGCGACCGGTGCAAACAATTTAATTTACAATTTCCAACCCAGAAGAGTGACACATAACGGGGGAATAAAAACATCCAAGGTTGGAGAAGGAGAACAATCTTCAACATGAGAACAGTAAAGGTGTCTGCACATCGGTCTGTTTACACGCAGCAATGATAAAATGCCAGCGGTGTCATCACAGCGTATAGGTCTCTGTTGCTACGTCCGCCGTCATGTTGTTAACATTACACTGTGGCTTCCTCTGTAAACTTTTGATGTCATGTTCTGCCTCCCGAGGTTCCACCCACCCCTCACTACTCCCTTGTCTGTCTGAGGGGGAAAACTTTAAGATTGTGAATATGCAACTTTGGAAAGAAAATTTCAGGGCTACATTTAAAAAAGGCTTCTGACTGCATTTCTACAAAGTCATGACACTATTGAAGGTGAAATCTAGTCTATCCAAAGATGTAATTTCAACTCAATACATAATCACGAATACTGAGCTCTATGGGTTGTGTGATGTTAAAGAAAAGGTTCAGAGGTATCGGAAAAAGAGCATTTTTTAACATTCCCCAGAAGAAGACAAAAGAAAGCTGCACATGAGCTGGCACATGAGCTGTGTAACTATGACTACGAAGGCAAAGCAATCCCTTGCTGCTGATGTTGATTGATACCCAATGGAAGAATAGCTAATAGAGAAAGCACGACGGCAGATGGTGATGAGTATTGGACCTTAATGCAGGCAGTTGTGCGATCGAGTTACTCTTCTGTCTACTAATTTTGTTTTCTGTTAATGACTAAATTATGAATGATAAATGGACTGTATTTAAACAGTGCTTTCTCTGCTCTTCAAAGTGCTTACATGACATGTCACATTCACTCATTCACACCACATTCATACACTGATGACAGAGGATGTTACCAGGGGCGGCTTGCCCAAGGACACTTCGGTATGTGGACACAAGAACTGCCGTGCTTTCATTTGAGAGACGACCAGCTCTTCCACTCAGCCACAGCTCTCTGTGATGCTCTGTTATACTGTCGTTGTAGGTACTAAATATGAGATGCAACTAGAAAATAGCTTATCAGTAAATGTGTGATGAATGTTGTGATGGAAACAAGTTTCTAGTCAAAGCACTTAAGTTAAAGCAATGTCTTTAAATAGTCACAGACAAAACTTTCACTTTTAAATGACGCCCATCGACATCTTTGAAACATTTTTTCAACTGAAATATGTGCAGCTACGTATTCTCTAGTCTGGGCACGGACATCAAATGGTCTTGATGCCTCTTATCCAGGGTCTAGTTATTCCTGCTTGTCTGAAACGTCCTGTACACCCTATTCTCGCTGTTACTTCTGTCATGTGTAAAATGCACCGCTAAATAAGCCAAGAAATTGTCTTTTTCTATATGTTAATGTCCCATCCATTTACATTAAGATCAGTCTGGAGGGAAAGGGATGAGCGGAGAGGCAGATTTAATTAATCTAAATTATGCAGGAAGGTACAGATTTGCGATGAAGCGTGTGTTGGGAGTAAAAGACAAACGTGTCCAAAATAAACGAAACCCTCAAGTCCTCTTAACTAAAACGAAGTATTTGTCCTTCATCGCTTCCTGTCTCTGTGTATACTTCTTTGAGTGAAAGGAGTGGGGGCTTCAAGTGGGCTTTCATGGACAGGTTTTAATTCATGTGTGCATGTGTGTGCATGTTGGTGTTCATCAAACTGCACACACTTCTGCAGGTATGTGCATGTGTGTAAGTCAGAGGGGGCATTGAGTGGAAAGTCAAGGGCAGCATGTGTGTGTGTGAGTGTGTGTGTGTGTGGTGTGTGTAGGCTGCAGAGATGCACAGTCCTATTAACCTGGGTCACGGCAGACGAGCTGGCAACCACACACACTGTTGAAACCGCACACACACACACTTGCACACATGCAGAACAGTAACACATTTTTCACTGTGAGGACAGTTCATGCACTGTATCTTTACACCTGTACAAGTGTGAGTTTGATTACCATTCAGTGTAATATTCCTCTCTTTGTTCCTCCCTCCCCCTCTCCCTCCTCCCATCTCTCATCCTCCCTCTTACCTGTTCTTGATGACTGCACCTCCAGATTGCCTGCAGGGAGAAGAAGAAGAAGAAAAAACAAGACATTTGGTGAGTCACTGCTCGTCTCCAATACTTCCTCTCCCCCTTTCCACTTCTCATTCTTTCACATCTCTCCTTCACTCACTCCCTCTCCCTGTTTTTGCATATTTAACTTTCACACTCAGCCCATCTCCCGCTACACTTCTTTTTTGGTTTGATTTTCATCTCGCTTCACACTTCTCTCTCTCCTCCTTGTCTTTCTCCTGTTAATCACTCCTCTCTAGTGTCTTCCTGCTGAGTGCAGACATCAAGGTCACTCTGCTATACAGACAGTAGATACAGGACACACAAAACTACAGCTACGCATGCACACACACATTTAGAGATAGAGTGCTGGGCCAAGAGCAAAGCACAAAAAAAACAGTGCAGTGCAGCTGCTGCTAACAATTTGTTGCATCGCTTCTGTGCAGTCTTTAAAGGTGTTAGTGGTTGATTGATTATTAAATTTTGATGAAACGCTGACAGTTTGTGGAGCTATGCTGAAAACGTGGTTGCAATAAACCACCTTCACAGCCATTTTCTAGTGAAGTTACATTCAGGGTAGGAAGTTTGAGCAGTGTCTAGCTTAGCTCATGAGAAAATAGTTAAATGGCAGCGAAACTTTACACCTGAAACAGCACTTTCCTTTGAAAAATCATCAAATGGGCTGATGAAATTGTCAGGATCTCACAAGAGAGATACAACAATCGGTGACCAGCCAGCGTCTGCCTGAATCTCACTGCAAAGATTGAATTTTGAGCTGAATGAAGTTGGAATTATATATAACACCAATATGAATGCTACTGAAGTATTCAGCTAATAAGATAGACAGTTTGCTTGTGCAAATGCTAACAGAATCTAACAGTTTTTTTCTTCAGTTCGAGCTTGGAGATAAAGATATGCTTCGACTGTTAGCTCAACTACATCCACAGAGTTTTACCTCAAGCTTATAAGTGTGTTCAAGATGTGTTCAGTCGTTAATATCTCAAAATACTTGACACCTTTTCTATCATACCATGATTCTTAAATGTAAATGTAAATATAAGCTGAGAAGTGGCTGAATGCTAATGATGGCCAGTGGGCCAACCCATTAACTGTATACTGATATGAACACTGGAACTCTTGCCTCTTACACTCCAATTCAGCAACAGCACTGGAACCAAGCGGCAACCTCTAGTCTCAAAATATGAAGCCCATGCAGAAGTGTTTTAAACTGAAATTCATTGAGTGTCTGCTTGAGGCTGGCTGCAGAAACACCGGAGACCACATACACGCCAATTCAAAAAAGACGATCTTTTCAGCAGAAATAAACATGTTTACAGCCTGGTTCAAAAAATGGCTTGGGTCTACGTAGCTCATTTCTCTATCAGCACACAATGTACGGGGGGTGAATTTTTTTCTAATGCAACGGTTCAGAAGATATTAAGATTACGAGTTTTTGCCCAAATAAGGACATGACTGACTTAACTGATAGGCGGGAACACATAGCTGTTGGTTAGGAGGCTCAAACCCCGCCTCTTTACCTCACACTACGTTTGGTTGAGTTCAGCATTTCCAATATTTGCTTCAAAACAGCGCTCAGAAACAGATGGGTGACATCACGGATACTACGTCCATTATTTAAACAGTCAATGGCTGGAAATGAGGTTCAACAGCATTAAGTCTTTGTACTTACACACTGCACCCTGAACATTACTAATATTAGTGTCCCAATGTGTGATCAGCCATCACATTATGGGGTTGTGGAAGTGCAATAGAAATGACTTGTAAACACACAGCAAGATCGCCACATACGCACACACTCAGACATGCACGGCCACTTATCGATGCTCATGTGAAGAAGCTATTTTGGCAAACACCAGGGGGAGATCTCAAAGCTCTGGCTACACTCAGGATAGCTAATATCTGTACTTTATATAATACAGTGTCAGTGACTCAGGATTTTCCCTAACCATACTGTTTGTAGATTCTTATTAATCCTGAAGCAGTGAAAAACTACAAAAAAAAACACTCAGAATTATGTCGTATACATGACATATGACCTGGAATATATCAGTAAGGCATGATAACAACTTCCCACTTTGAGCGTGATGTCACCAAAACATGTCTGCCCTGTGAACATTACACAGTGTGATGTATTAACAGCCCATGCTCATTTTCATATACAGTCTCTTTGACATGGCACTCACCATCTCATACCTTTAACTGTCTGCATAAAACACACACCAAGTAATACATCAGACACTCCAGATAGAACATCTATTTTACTCCAAGTATTCTTTCTTCTTTTCAAAACCTGGTGCCAACATTACCTGCCATGAAATTTGACTGACAACACTTAGGTTAGAGATTTATTTGTGTTGTGCTGGTAGCAGTTAATGTAGCCTCAAGCTGCTAGCCTCCAGCAGAGCTGAGGAGTGGGCTTCAGAGGTCTGATAAGCTCACTACTTTCTAACCCAACACCCCCGGATTATCATTTGTTATATTTTCATATTTGTTGCCTCAAGCCAGAACCATCACAGACTCAAGTGACATCACTTGACACATATTATCTGATTTCACTCAGCTCCCTCTGGAGCCACATAAAAGGCTTCATAACACTGTTTCACATATACAGCAGTGCTCCCAAAAACCTGTAAACAGACTTTGATGAGTGAAATCACTGAAGTACGCCTTTAATTAAATACATTACAGTTACCCCCTGGTGAAGGCCACAAGCTAAAAAATGTCTCTCAATCAACTGGTTGTTTTGCAGTAGTTTGGATCCCACAGGCTACATCTCAAAGAAGCTGCCATGCAGAGACAGAAAAATCTGTGTGTCAAAATAATACTATTTTGGCAGTTTTTGCATCATGACCTTAATAATAATACAATACACTTTAATTATATAGCACCTTTCCTAATAGGGAAGTAAACACCATCTTAATCCAAAGAATCCAGCAGAAAGGGATTTTGTTATTAGGAATAAACTGAATGGATGAAAGGAAAAATGATCCAAAAGTCCTATCTGCACAAAAATCCAATTAATTCTTTCTTGCCCCAGGGCTAAGTTTTGTTAAGATTTTCATACAATTTGAGGGATGATGTGTTTCAGCATACAGTCAACAGTTTACAGTTATAGATAAATAGTTAAAGGTGCAGTGTGCAGTATTTTGCAGCATTTAGCAGAAAATACTTGATAGAAATTAAATGTAATACTCATAAGTATGTTTAAATGAGTGAATAATTATCTAAAAATAAAAAAAGCATGAACTTTTTCTATCTACACAAGGAGCCTACAAAGCCAGCCATCTCACATGTTTTGCCATGTTTCTACAGCAGCACAGCATGAACAAATAAGTAATGGCCACACTTATTATTGTATTTAATGAGAAATGCACTGGTAGTAGTTGAAGACGAAGATGACGAGAGTGGTTGTTGTGCACAAAATAATTCACATTGCTAGAAGGTTTTTGATATTAAAAATTTGGCAAATGGAGTATCACACTTATCATGCATCACAGCAGCTTCTCCTCCTCAACGCTTGTGGAGCTTTTCCAACGTGAAGGGTGAGCAAGGGAGCGTTTCAACCTGAAATCTGACTACCAAATACCACTCTGTATTTCCATTTCTACACACTGTACCTTTAAAAAACTCCACAAGAGTTAAAGGCCTTCTTAGGTTGGGTAACTTAAATCTGTCACATCACACTATACCCTATAATGAAAGAGCAGACAAGATACTGAAGTTCTAGAAGAAGTGACTTTTTGACAAGACACTAACAAAAGTAAGATTATTCACAGTTTAAAGCCTTTCAAAATGATCAAAGCTGAACATCCAACTAATTGTTGTCGAGAATAATTAACTTCTCTGGATGTGAATAAGGACAGTCAACTGTACCATCAGACCCAGCAGATGCTGTGCGCTCTAACAGCTTGTGCATGGCATCTCAAACCTCCTTAACCCAATCTGCAACCTCACAGGCCGGCGCTGGACGTGTGACATTTAAAGGATGTGATCGGGCGTCGATATGTGGGCCATGCTGTGCTCATGTCTGTTAACATGCCGTTGGGAATGAGCTGTTGCCTTCTGCTAAAGAGAGTATGTTTCTTTACAGCTCAGCGCCTGCTGTCAGATGAGTGGGCCTCTACTTCAGTATTTTAAAGCTGCACTGGAGATACGCCACTAGAACTTTTCTCCACCTTGTTTCACTTTGCTTTAGTGCCTTGCCAGTGATCCCTCTTGAAGTTTACAATAAACAGAAATTAATCAATCACAATTGAGGCCAAAAAACAGCAGGTTACATCCAGACAGCCAGTGAGATACCGGGATGTGGATAAAAGTAAAAACCTAAATGCATTTAAATCCAGAGTTTGGACCAGCAAAGGCCTGGACAAAGTAAAGAGGCTTCCATTCCCTCAGGTACAAATAAACCTCTTTGTATGTAAATAGTCTAAAAGAGGGAGAATAAACACTCATACACTAAAAGAGGTTCTCAAACACTTACATTAAAAAACTCCAGGTCCATTAAGTTTAACTGGCTGCTTATTAAAATATTAAGAAGTTGAATAAAAAGACTTGGACTTCAAGGCTGCTCGAGAGACCAGACCGAGAAACCAGTACAGAAAGAAACCAAGCTGGAAAACGAGAAACATTCAAAATGTAAAACAGCTCACCCCTCCACCCTCCCCTCACCTAAACCCACTCCCTCCCATCCTTCCATCACCTCTATCCCTCTCTCTCCTCTGCTGCCTTTAGAAGCACTGGAATAAGTCGGTCCCCCCTCGATAATAAGTTGACAGCTGTAGAAAATGGCTTCTTTTCAATTTGGGCGCTCCCAATCTCATTATATTGTGATAGGAGAGCTGCATGACTGTTTGCCTGTTTGGAGGCTCGTACAGGAGAAGAGCAGGCACTCGAGACAGAGGCTGAGAGGGAGGTTTGCAATGAAAAAGTTGGGTGAAGACACTTGAGGAAGGAGGGAGGAGGGAGTGAGATGGGCAGAGGACAGTACATGACAAAAAAAGAGAAAAGGAGAAGAGGAGAGAAATTGACAAAAAGGACAGAAAAGCTCGAAAAAGAGAGACCAAAGAAGAAAAGTCTGCCACAACAGAACAGAGAGGCCTGTGGAAATATGTAGCTTACTGATATCACTGCCTTATTTGTTGTTTAAAGAGGAATGTGAACACACTTTTTGGAACCCAAAAAACAAAATTCTGCTTCAAAACATAATCAGAGAAAATCAGTCTCAACATCAGTTCGTAAATGAGGGAACAGCAACAGGAGGAGCTTGATCAAATGTGCCCAGAAAGGCTACCGCCCATTGTGCTATTAGAACAGGTAACCCGATTAGCAAAGAAAAAAATCATGGTTCATTCAAAGGAGGACATAGAGGGATTTAAAATTACCGACATTATAGAAAAAAACTGTTGTGTAAAAAGTAATTTATATGATGGTGGGTCTCAGGGTGGCCTTAAGATAACCAGCTCATAGCTAGCTAGCCTGTCAAAACCAAGCAACAACCTCTAATATTGAAATATGTAGCCAATACAAAGTGCTAAAAACTGCAGTTCCTTGTGTGTCCACTTGAGGCTGGCTCCACAAGCCCTGAAAGCCACATACAACATTGTACAACAGTGTCCTGGCAGTAGTTGCAGAGGTTTCAAAGAGACGAACATCTTAGTCATTTGAACAGAAACTCAGATAAAGACTAACCAATGTGACTTAAAAAAATAATAAAGAAATAAAGCAGTCAAAATATACTGTTTACTAACATGGTTAAACAAAGGATCATAGAGTCTCTAGGTTAACAGTGTCAAACTGGATGCTAAGAGCAGCTAACGCAGCAGAGCGAACACCACCAGCCTTTGGTTCTCCTTGCAGGTTAACATCCACACATGCCTGTGCTGGTTATGCATTACTCTGGTCATGTGGTTATACGCCACTTTAACCAGACACAGTCTACATACAACTTCATCTCTACTTTGAGATCAAACCACACATGCTTTCTGTCTTTCTGTCCACTGTATTTGCAGCAGAGCATCTGTATTATGGCAGTGACCATTAAACAGTGATACAGCCCCGGCTAAGGGGAGGTGGCCGCCACAGCTAAAGCACAACACATGACCAGGCCGACAATAATTCAGAATATGAATAATTCATGGAACCCTATTGTCCTGCTGGTGCAGACTAGCAAGGGTGACAACATCTAATTGGTTAGCCAACTACACATGCACATTCCTACCTTTTACATCATCTAACTTTCAGCAAGACAGCAAATAAGCAAAAGGTTACTACTCCTGTATTTTGAAGTATTCCTTTAACAGATAAGGAAGGTTAGATATTGAATGAACTTTAATGGAGGGTTTTCCTCAGTGTGGAGGGGAAACTCTCACAGCTGCATCAGTCTGGCCTGTGGCCACAGTGATCCTTCCGACCAAGCAGCTACTGAAAACACAAACCGCAGGCAGAAGCACGGGGAAACCAAACTGCCCATCATCGAACCACACAGTCGATGAGGAGAGCTCTGAACTGATTCTGCACCAACACCTAACACACACACACACACACACACACACACACACACACACACACACACACACACACACACACACACACACACACACACACACTGTGGGTATATGCCTTTTTCTGCATTGGAGCTAAAACTACAATTTGAATCATTGTCATTTTTCCAGTAGTATCAAATTGTTTCTATTTCAGGTTCATTACAGCTATATTTGTCATTAATCAATGCACACAGACATACTGGCGCAGGGAGATATACTAGCAGCTTTAGGAATTACCTGGCAAAGTGCCAACTCCCCGACAAACCAGAGCTGACTACCAAAAACATCCAGCAGACATGATGGAAATGACAATCAGGCCTGCACTGTGCAAGGGCACAAAAACTAGAAAGGACACCTGTACACATGCATGCATGTACATACACACAGCAATGCACGCAGAAACATGCTCATGAATATTGAATATTAAGCACAAGAAAGAGGATGTGTGTGAATGTGCAGAATAAAATCAAGGAGGGAACTGTGCAAATGTTATATAAAAATCTATGAATCTCTAACCGTACACATGCATACACTAAGTCAAGATTTGATGAAGAAAGGGAAATGTGAGTGTTAAGAGCATGTAGTGTGAGTATGTGTGTGGATCCTAAGCCCACATTGAGCTGTCTGCCTCAGCCTGCGCTAAGCAAACAGCAGGGAGGGAGAGAGCTCCATGAAAACACTGAAAAAACTGGTAACACTGGCAGCACACAAACACACAAACACACTCGTGCTCCTGACAGGCAGCAGACGTACAGCGTTCCTAAACAGCACCGCCACCCCACCAGGCCCACCCAGGGTAAGCTATTGTCTGAATCTCTGGGTGATCCCTCAAGTCCCATCCAGCAGAATAAGTCCACTTCAGCACACACTGAGTCTCTGTCCAGCACTGCATCCACACACTGCTACAACGCACACGCATACACACACACTGCCGACAGCAATTTCTGGTTACACAGCAATTAACCACACCAATTAGCGGGTTCCCAAACCAAAATAGAAATAGAGGGCTCCCCCTAGAGGTGAAATTACATCACTGGAAAAGCTGGTGAGAAATATGAGGAAATCATAAAAATGAGTCCACAATTATAAAAAATGCCAACAAAGGACTTCATTTCCACGACAGTTTCCAGCAGGGTGGAATTAGGTAATTAAACTGGAAGGAAATGAAGTAGTTCACATGTAAATGGCTTCATGAGGGCTGAGGGCAGATTGTATGGGCATGATTTGCACTTGAGATTTGTTAGCAAATGCTGCCGAGACTATGGCTGTTAGCTCTGTGTATGCTTTGGTTTTAAGCCTGTTAAAACACTTGTGCAAAACACTCAAGTCCGTACACCTGGTCCACACACCTGTCTCATTCACTACTGTCCATCTGTGCAGGTTCTCACACACATACACACACTCACTCATTCATATACTCTGGCCCATGGAGCTTTGTGTGCACAGTGGAGAACTAATATCAGGCGGCCTACTACTGTACTGTTCCTCCCCTCCCCCCCGACCAAGCCCTTCCATGGCTGAACTCAACAGATTAAACTATGCAATATCACCCTTACCAATTCACCCCTCCTCCTCCCCCTTCCTCTCCTCCTCCCCCCATCCCCACCACCCTCAATTCAATTGCTTCTTCCTTTTTCTCTCTCTCACTCTGAGTGCAATGATTTGTCTTCTTTTTCTCTTTTCTCCCGATATGTGAGTGTGTGTGTATGTTTTGAGGTTTTGCATGTGTAAAACAACATATATGTATATAAGTATATACATACTCACACCTATACATTTTCATGGACACTGCTGCTGCACATATTGTATGTTATACACAGTAGAGGGAAATCCTTGAGACACACATCAGAGCACAACCACACACCAATGAAGTCCAGCTCCAGCGTGGGGTTAAGAAACACAGGTTGAGACATACTATGTGTGTATAGAGCAGAGTCTGTGTCAGTCACAAAGACAAAGAGGCCACACACTCGCTGTGACATTGATGGACAGACAGATGGACAGAAAGGAGTGTGTATCTGTGCAGCAGTGTGTGTGCAGAAGCGGACGTCTGCCACACTACCAGCTGGAAAACGTCAGTTTTCTCAAATTGCTGTCACAGCAATGCATCTGGGCATGCGTGTATGTATGTGTGTGTGTGTGTGTGTGTATCTACAACTGACTGCTTGCATATTTGTACATGAAGAGAGATCTGACAGACAGACAGGCAGAGTGAGGAAGGGAGACCGAGGCAGAGCCAGGCTACAAAACATGTCATTTCTGTCAGAACTTTGTGTTACCTGCTGTGTGTGATCGTAATGAAGAGTTACATTTCATTTCCTGAGTGTGTCTCCCTTGTTGTCCAATGGGTGTGGTTATTCTAGAGTCACTATAAAACTGAATCACAGGTCTCTATGTGAATGTGCGTGTGTCCCATTTGCATGTTTGCATGTTTCGGTCTGCATATGCACGCAGACTCAGAATTAGTGCATACCTATTTATGCATGCATAAATATTTGTCTGTGCATGTCTTCCTGGTCTATGTGTGTGTGGGTGTATATATATTCGGTAGCTATAGCTGCAGTGGGTATTGAGGGCAGTACATCAGGGTAAGGCAATCTGCCTCCGAACAGCTCCTTCAGGTGAGATTTATCACCACTGCACTTGGCCTCTTATTATGGCGATGGATTCCCTACCTCTGAATCTGGGTGTGCGCGTGTGAGTGCATGTGTGTGTGAGTGCAAGTGTGCTTTTTCTTAGTCCCCCCCAGTCTGCATCCTTATTAAAGTGCTGCAGAGAGAAGCAGCCATTGGTTTGTGATGACTCCACCCTCGAGAAGTCCAAGATAGGGATGCACTGGACACGCAAAGACACCGGGAATAATATAAATGGGGAATGACACGAAAGGAGAAATAATGCTGAGGAGGAGGAGAGGAGAGGAGAGAATCATTTTGGGTGGCTTCATTCTCTCCTGCCCCCACCATACTTTGCATTTGGACTACAACTTGCAACCAAACAGAACTACAAATTCTAAATTTCCTGGCTCGAAGTCACGCAAGGTCCCAAAGCAGTGGAGCTGACTGACAGTCAGTTAGGTAGCACTGGAGAAATAGGTCATAGAGCTAAAAATACTTATCTATGTCTCTCTCTTTCTCTCACTCTCTCTCTCCATCCTATCTTCTTGAAAAAAAAAATAAAGTAAAACACACAGAAAGTCTACATAGGGGGATGATGAAAGGAATAACTCGAAAAAAGAAATACCCTTAAAAACGTCAGACCTCAGGCTTACTCCAATACGAACAACAGAAGAAACTGAGAGCAAGAAATGAGAATGAAGAAATGCAACTGTGTGTGTGCTTCCCACTGTGTGAGCGTGTATGTTTGTGTGTTTGCGTGTCTCGATCCACACATGGGTGATGCCGCACAAATGAGCGAGTGAGGGAATGAAAGGGAGAGACTGGAAGAGAAAGAAAGGTCTAGAAATGGATGCTCAGGCTGTGGTTTTCAAACCATCACGTGGGGCTGTTTGCACACACAGCCGGTTATTACATGGAACTCATTTAGCTGGGCTCAGTCAGGCAGGGCAGAAATAATATTATATAGGCCCTGCCACAATAGCACTGCACACTATTATCTACATCTCACTCCTTACCAGCACAAGAAAGTAATAAATCTGAAGTATACACCATGACAAGAGCCATAATCATGAGCACCTACACCTTCAAAATCTGTGTCTTAAAGTTACACTTTTACTCGTTATTCAATTTATTGCACTATTATCCAAAAAATTATTCTATCATTAAAGATTTTAATCATCCACTTAGCAATAAGGGACCCTCAGAATTGAATGTAGTCACTTAAAAGAAGGATCTTTAAATCATCTTTGTAAA